>NC_055683.1:8457394-8737861 GCF_017639745.1 Melanotaenia boesemani | reverse complement strand
TATTTCAGAAACATCCGTCTTTTCTGTTTCATGTCTTCTTAAAAATCTCCTTCCATCTCACAAGCAGCCAGCAAGGCCTCCACCTCCACTATGTTTACATCTACTTTACTTAGAGCTGCCAGAACACGTCCATTTATCTGTGGATCAGTAGAAATAAATTCATCTTTAGTTCATTTTTTCAGCTAGAAAAAGCTGAATATTTTACACTAGTTCACACATGACAGTAAACTAAATATCTGAAGCATTTCCAGCTAAATAAGGTGGAAAACATCACCTTCATCTCTAGAAATGATCCACACATTGTAGAAAACAGTAAAATGTCTGAAAGATGATCAATTCTGGTGAATAATGAAGCAGTTTGGATGTAGTTTTAATCTAAATTCATGTGTAATCAGCTGAAGTGGCTGCAACCAGTCCCAGCACCAGGAGAAGCTAACAGGCCGAGCAGCTGGTGGTTGCCATGGATACGTGGCTCCTGTCTATCAATGAACTTTGACTTGTTTACAAGAGGATGAATCCCAGTTTAATCATTCATTATGTGGCTTTTATGAAGCAGATTAGATATAGATGCTATAAAACATTTTCTCCTCTACTAAAAAAAAAAAAAAACCTTCATGCCGACACGTAACCCTCATGTTCTGTTAGAATAAATTACGTTGGGACTTTTATCTACTAAACTTCCAGTTTGAACCTTAAGCTGTAATAAAATGATGAAAGATTAATATTTCAGTTTATTTTTTCATTTATATTATGATTAATGCATCAGCATAAAGAATTAAGATGCCAGCTTTGACCAAACACCACCAGCAGCTTTATGGAAAAACACATTATTAATTAAATATTTTAAAACTAATTAGACCTGCATCAGTATCAGACAACACCAACTGGCCCATCTGATCAAAACATGAGGAGATTCATTTAGTTTCATTATTACTTTTTTAATAATGTCAGAGTGAACAAAAAACCTGTAAATACAAGATGTGTAGTGTGAACTAAAACTGCTCCTAAAATCATTGACAGATTAACCTCCTTGATAGCCTGTTGTTGTAAATTTACAACAAACCACTTCTGGCCTTTATTTGATTTATAATTTGCTTTTTTTTTTCATTCATATTTATATATTTACTTTATATATGTATTTTTATTTATTAATTGCTATTAGGTTATGTAATTAACAGCATTTTGTTTAATTCGTCTTCTTTTGGGGTTATATTTATTTTATTTATGGTATTTTTTATATAATTCTAAATAAAATCAGGCCTTAAAGAATTAATATTTAGTCACATTTTTATTGAAAGGCTTCTCCATAAAAATTTGCCATGATTTAATTGGTGAAAATAAAGATTGAACTTTATCAGACTGAGTTTAATCCAGCTGCAGATGATGCCTCTGGAGACAGAGAGAGGAAAGTTGCTAGGTGGTTGCTAGGTAATGTTGTAGGTCTCGTCTTATTGCTGGAATCATCCGAGCTGCTGGAAGTTGTTTATTCTTGCAGTGAGCCAGCTGATACATGTTCCTTTCTCCATGTTATTGTTTACCCACTTTCTAATGTCTTATTGTCCAAAGGTATCAGTCTATACTAATAACTAAAACTAGCCAATGACTCAGCCACAAATACTACGGTAACTTAAAGAAAACACACACACAAACACAACTTGCAAATATCTCTAGAGGTAAATTTCCTCACAGCTGATTTTAACTACCAGTATAACAATAATAATAATAAATTCTATCTGAAAGTACATAGCAGCTGATCTTTGTACAGCAGATGATGGAAAGGAGGATTTCAGTTGATGTTCAGATGAATGATGTGTGTTTCCTCTGCAGGTGAAGGTAGAAAGTGTGTGTGAGCTGATGTGAATCCAGCATCATGGATCAGGACAGAGAGGAGGGAGTCCCTCCCTCTAAAACCACTCAGAGGTGAGATGTCCATCTCTAACTGTCCATGACTCTTCTCCATTACAGAGATCACAACTCACATCACCAAACATCTGGATTCACAGGAACCGACCTGGACCTGGACCTGGACTTAGACCACGACCCAGACCAAAACCTATACCTAGACTCATATCTGGACCTGGACATGAAGTTAAACCTGAACCTGAACCCAGCTGTGTCTCCATGAAGAGCAACCGGTCGAAAGAAGGTTTAATTCATTTCCATCAAAGTCGTGGATCTATCAGACAGTAAGTATTTGTCAGTATTAAAATGTAAAAGTTGAAGCTGAACTCTCAGAATCAGGTTTTACTTTGTGTTGTAAATCTTTTTGCTTCTACAGTTTCTGAGAATCAGGACATTCAGATGGGCTCAGATGTTAAGACGAGTTGGATCAGATGGTTCAACCAGCAAACAGCTGCAGTTTGATTCCTAAACCCAGTCAGACCAGTCTGATCCAGTTCTTTCCAAACTCAGACAGCTGGATTTCTCTAAGAACTCAGAAAGCTTCATGTTTCCAGTGTGAACGAGCTCCTCCTTACTGTTCATGCTGTGTGTTACATATGATATCCAGTCCTGACACTGTTAGGAAATAACATGCTGCTCCATGTAGAGCTTCTTTTTCTGGCTGACTTTGTCTCTTTAACAACTTTAGCTGAACGTGTTGCTGCTTCCAATAAAACCTTTGTTTCCATTTCCTAAACACAGTAAAGCTGCTCTGTGAACATGGAGAAAATAATAGTTTGAACTTGATGTTGAGTTGGTTTACTTGAACATTCAGAGGCAGATTTAAGTTTTTATTTTATTTTAGAAAACTTCCAAACCTTCCAGGAAACAGAATTCCTGCATGTTCCACATGGAAAGAATATTCCCTAAAACTCCCTTTGACTCACAAACAAACCAAAACTATTTCTGGTTTTAAACTCTAACAGTTCCTCTCATGGTTCTCCATCTGACATCAGTCAGTCTCATCCAAGCACACACTGGCTGTGGCTGCCTTGCTCCAGGGCACCTCAGCACAGAGCTTCATGAAGGTGTTGGTGAGAGCTTCCTAAAAGCTGAAAGCAGCTTCTCCATGTGACAGAATGTGATGTGATTCTTCCTGATTCCTCCACAGAGTGGACCAGCAGAGCTCAGAGCTTCCCAGTGGTCAGTCTGCCCAGCAGCATCAAACACAGCTGGACTCCATATTTATGGTCTGTACATGTACAACAACTACTTTTCCATCTCTTCTGTCCACATCATCTCCATGCTGACCTTTGTAGACCAGTGGATTGTCAGTGTGTCCAACATGGATCTGATGTTTGGCTCCATGATTTCAGTCTGATTGTGTCCTTCATATCGTTTCTCTTCCAGCTGCTGGAGGACAACATGATCACTTTCATGAAGAAGGAGCTGAAGAAGTTCCAGAAGCTTCTGAATCCAGATTACCCAGAATGCTCAGTGTTGGAGGGTGAGGATGAGGAGCAGAGGAAGAGCAGCAGAGAGGCGTTAGTGAAGATCACAGTGGACTTCCTGAGGAGGATGAAGCAGGAGGAGCTGGCTGAGCGTCTGCAGAGCAGTAAGAGGATTTCTCTAAAGATTGAAGCTGCTGGATAAATGACACATTTACTGATGTCTCAACACATGAACATCACATATTCACATCCTCATTCCTCAGAGGCTTCAAATCTTTACTGACTCTTCTTATTTCTTCTTTTCTTTCAGAACTTCAGGCTGCAGCTTGTCAACGTAAACTAAAATGTGGTCTGAAGAAGAAGTTCCAGTGTGTGTTTCAGGGGATTGCTAAAGCAGGAAACCCAACCCTTCTGAACCAGATCTACACAGAGCTCTACATCACAGAGGGAGGGACTGCAGAGGTCAATGATGAACATGAGGTCAGACAGATTGAAACAGCATCCAGGAAACCACACAGACCAGAAACAACCATCAGACAAGAAGACATCTTTAAACTCCCACCTGGAAGAGATGAACCAATCAGAACAGTGATGACAAAGGGAGTGGCTGGCATTGGGAAAACTGTCTTAACACAGAAGTTCACTCTGGACTGGGCTGAAGACAAAGCCCACCAGGACATCCAGTTGACATTTCCACTGACTTTCAGAGAGCTGAATGTGCTGAAAGAGAAAAAGTTCAGCTTGGTGGAACTTGTTCATCACTTCTTTACTGAAACCAAAGAAGCAAGAATCTGCAGCTTTGAAGAGTTCCAGGTTGTCTTCATCTTGGACGGTCTGGATGAGAGTCGACTTCCTCTGGACTTCCACAACAATGAGACCCTGACTGATGTTACAGAGTCCACCTCAGTGGATGTGCTGCTGACTAACCTCATCAGGGGGAAACTGCTCCCTCTGCTCGCCTCTGGATAACCACACGACCTGCAGCAGCCAATCAGATCCCTCCTGACTGTGTTGGCATGGTGACAGAGGTCAGAGGGTTCACTGACCCACAGAAGGAGGAGTACTTCAGGAAGAGGTTCAGAGATGAGGAGCAGGCCAGCAGGATCATCTCCCACATGAAGAGATCACGAAGCCTCCACATCATGTGCCACATCCCAGTCTTCTGCTGGATCACTGCTACAGTTCTGGAGGATGTGCTGGAAACCAGAGAGGGAGGAGAGCTGCCCAAGACCCTGACTGAGATGTACATCCACTTCCTGGTGGTCCAGACCAAAGTCAAGAAGGTCAAGTATGATGGAGGAGCTGAGACAGATCCACACTGGAGTCCAGAGAGCAGGAAGATGATTGAGTCTCTGGGAAAACTGGCTTTTGATCATCTGCAGAAAGGAAACCTGATCTTCTATGAATCAGACCTGACAGAGTGTGGCATCGATATCACAGCAGCCTCAGTTTACTCAGGAGTGTTCACACAGATCTTTAAAGAGGAGAGAGGACTGTACCAGGAGAAGGTGTTCAGCTTCGTCCATCTGAGTGTTCAGGAGTTTCTGGCTGCTCTTCATGTCCGTCTGACCTTCAAAAACTCTAGAATCAACCTGATGGAAGATAAACAAACAGTTTCTAAAAAGTCCACAAACTTAAAGAAAAATTATTCAATACATCTCCATCAGATGTGTGTGGACAAGGCCTTACAGAGTCCAAAAGGACACCTGGACTTGTTCCTCCGCTTCCTCCTGGGTCTTTCACTGCAGACCAATCAGAGTCTCCTACGAGGCCTGATGACACAGACAGGAAGTTGCTCACAGACCAATCAGAAAACAGTCCAGTACATCAAGGAGAAGATCAGTAAGAATGTGTCTGCAGAGAGAAGCATCAATCTGTTCCACTGTCTGAATGAACTGAATGATCGTTCTCTAGAGGAGGAGATCCATCAGTTCCTGAGATCAGGACGTCTCTCCACAGATAAACTGTCTCCTGCTCAGTGGTCAGCTCTGGTCTTCATCTTACTGTCATCAGAAGAAGATCTGGAGGTGTTTGACCTGCAGAAATACTCTCCTTCAGAGGAGGTTCTTCTGAGGCTGCTGCCAGTGGTCAAAGCCTCCAGCAAAGCTCTGTAAGTACATATATAGCAGGATGTGGAGAAATATACTGCTGCTGGTTTATAGGACAGAATGAGACAGAGAACTAGTTGTCTTACTTTTGCTGCTCTAGTTTACTGCAGAGCAGGTTTGGCTCTGAGATCAGAGGAGAATGCAGGTGAATGCTCAGCCTAATTGAAATATGAAAAAGTCATAAAGATATGGGTGTGTAGACATTGAGATATTCTTAAAGGAGACTGTGTTGTTTGATTTTCACTGATCTTCATCTTCTTGAGAGATCAGAAGGAAATGCTGATGGAGCTTAAAAAGAAGACTGATTGCTCTAAAGTTTGTTCCTGCTGACATTTAAACATTTGAAACTGTTGTTACTGAATATGTATTTACTGTGAGATCTGATTGGGTTCTACAGAGTTGGGTTCCCTTATTAAATAATTAAATAGAGATTTGAACAGTTTTGTGGGAAAAACTTCGTGTGAAAAGCTGCAAGACTTCTGAATTAGATCTTCCAAGATCTCTTAAATTTACATGAGAATCTGGACATTGAACTGATGGCAGTTTGTGGTTTTCAGTGTTTCAATGGACAAGAACAGCTTCAAGATACATGACCATCAAAATTCATTAACTGGGAGAAATCAGACTATTGTAATAATCAGATCTGACAGATATACAGTGTGTGCAGAATTATTAGGCAAATGAGTATTTTGATCACATCATCCTTTATGCATGTTGTTCTACTCCAACCAGTACAGGCTTGAAAGCCTACTACCAATTAAGCATATCAGGTGATGTGCATCTCTGTAATGAGAAGGGGTGTGGTCTAATGACATCAACACCCTATATCAGGTGTGCATAATTATTAGGCAACTTCCATTCCTTTGGCAAAATGGGTCAGAAGAGAGATTTGACGGACTCTGAAAAGTCAAAAATAGTGAGATGTCTTGCAGAGGGATGCAGCACTCTTAAAATTGCCAAGCTTTTGAGGCGTGATCATCGAACAATCAAGCGTTTCATTCAAAATAGTCAACAGGGTCGCAAGAAGCGTGTTGAAAAAACAAGGCGCAAAATAACTGCCCATGAACTGAGGAAAATCAAGCGTGAAGCTGCCAAGATGCCATTGGCCACCGGTTTTGCCATATTTCAGAGCTGCAACATCACTGGAGTGCCAAGAAGCACAAGGTGTGCAATACTCAGGGACATGGCCAAGGTAAGGAAGGCTGAAAAACGACCACCACTGAACAAGACACACAAGATAAAACGTCAAGACTGGGCCAAGAAATATCATAAGACTGATTTTTCTAAGGTTTTATGGACTGATGAAATGAGAGTGAGTCTTGATGGGCCAGATGGATGGGCCCGTGGCTGGATCAGTACAGGGCAGAGAGCTCCACTCCGACTCAGACGCCAGCAAGGTGGAGGTGGGATACTGGTATGGGCTGGTATCATCAAAGATGAGCTTGTGGGACCTTTTCAGGTTGAGGATTGAGTCAAGCTCAACTCCCAGTCCTACTGCCAGTTTCTGGAAGACACCTTCTTCAAGCAGTGGTACAGGAAGAAGTCAGCATCGTTCAAGAAAAACATGATTTTCATGCAGGACAATGCTCCATCACACGCATCCAAGTTCTCCACTGCGTGGCTGGCCAGAAAAGGTCTAAAAGAAGAAAAAATAATGACATGGCCTCCTTGTTCACCTGATCTTAACCCCATAGAGAACCTGTGGACCCTCATCAAATGTGAGATCTACAGGGAGGGAAAACAGTACACCTCTCTGAACAGGGTCTGGGAGGCTGTGGTTGCTGTTGCACGCAATGTTGATCGTGAACAGATCAAGACACTGACAGAATCTATGGATGGCAGGCTTTTGAGTGTCCTCACAAAGAAAGGTGGTTATATTGGTCACTGATTTGTTTTTGTTTTGTTTTTGAATGCCAGAAATGTATATTTGTAAATTTTGAGTTGTTATATTGGTTTCCCTGGTGAAAATAAATAAGTGAAATGGGTATATATTTGGTTTTTATTAAGTTGCCTAATAATTATGCACAGTAATAGTCACCTGCACACACAGATATCCTCCTAAGATACTAAAACTAAAAAAGCCCCACTCCAGCTTCCAAAAATATTCAGCTTTGATATTTATGAGTCTTTTGTGTTCATTGCGAACATAGTAGTTGTTCTATAATAAAATTAATCCTCAAAAATACAACTTGCCTAATAATTCTGCACACCCTGTATATGCACTTCTGATATGTGTTATTATGAAAAACCCTTGTCTACATTTTCCATTCATTCATTTATTTCTAACAGAGTACGTACCTACTTTTTGATGTAATACTCAACTTCCAGATTTTTTAGAACATCTGGTCTGTGTTGAACATGGCAGCACCTACAGACTCAGTATTAGCTGTGCTAATGTGAAAGCTAATGATCCTGAAAAACAAACTACATATGAATGCTTTACTTTGTTTCTACTCTGGCTTCACACTGCTGCATGTCATCGTCTTTTTCTGTTCTGTTCCTCTCATGTTGTGACTGCATCACTTCCATCTTTTATTAGAACACAGTTTGTTGCACATGAAATATAAAAAAATAAAACACAAAATAAATCAGATATGTGTGTCTACATGCACTAAGTTATCAGAGTATTAGGGATGAATGGAAGTGTGTTAATGTGATTTCTTATGACCAGATTATCTGATAAAGGATATCTGATTATGCTGTCTACATGATGACTTGATTAATCTTGTTAACTTCAGGAATCAGATCGTGATCAGATTGTTGGTGTGCATGTAAACAGGCTCATTAATGGTGTGATGTAGTTCCAACATGACAAAGCTCATGATGTGCTGATAAATGCTAAACTCTATTCCTCACTGATCTGATCTGAAGTCAGCCCACCATCACCATGATTGATTAGTTCTTCAGGTTCATGATGTACTTTGTTGTATGAATCAAATGTTCAGACTGTCACTGATTCTCTAGAAACTCTCAGCCACCATGCTGAATCCTTGTTCACTCATGATGTCTTTGAGCATTTAAATCCACCACATGGACACGATAACAAGGTTAGAAACCTAATTTTCTCTACAGGTGGTCCTTCAGTCTGCATCCACCATGAGGGTTGATTATTTTGTCACATATATTATTTGTGTTTTTGTCTGTAATGTTCTTTCCAGGCTGAGTGCGTGTGGTCTCTCAGAGACAAGCTGTGGACCTCTGTCCTCAGTCCTCAGCTCCCAGTCCTCCAGTCTGATAGAACTAGACCTGAGTAACAACGACCTGCAGGACTCAGGACTGAAGAAGCTGTGTGGTGGACTGAAGAGTCCAGACTGCAAACTGGAAACTCTCAGGTCAGGATTCATCAAACTGAGAACTTAAAATGAGTTTTTATTAATGACTAATAGAAAACATGTGGAAGGTTTGTGTATGATTGTCTCTGATTTAGGCCTCTTACACCACATGAACTTACCAGAACCAGTAACTGGTCCAACATCCTGAACCTCTCAGAACAAATAATATCTTGGTTCAGGTTCTGTTTAAAGTGCTCTACAAACCGAACTTTTTAGATACACTCAAATAAATAATTGGATGAACCCAGTTTAATTCCAGGGCTGTTTTTGTCTATTTAATAATGTGGGTTGACTATTTTGGAAGGTTTAAGTAAATTAATTCTGTTCATTTTCAAATGCTGCCATTGACAAGATATAATCAAAATAATTTCTAGTCTAATTTAATTTAATAGAGCTAAATGATGAATATTTCCTTATTTAATTTGAATTAGTAGTTCACAATTCAATGCATAGAGTTCACTACAGTGGAACCTAGGCAAGGCAAGGCAGTTTATTTGTATAGTACATTTCATGTACAGGACAATTCAAAGTGATTTACATAAAACAAAGGCATTACAGATATTTAGAATAGTAAAAGCATCAACACATAATCACAATAAAATAATAAATTACATTAAAATGATTAAAAGCAAGATAAGTAAAAAAAAATGTTACTGTGCAGGTTTCATGCATAGACGCATGAGAAAAGAAATGTTTTTAACCTGGATTTAAAAAATGTCTACATTTGGTGAAAGTTTAATCTCCACTGGCAGTTTGTTCCATTTGTTTGCAGCATAACAGCTAAATGCTGCTTCTCCATGTTTAGTCTGGACTCTGGTCTGGACCAGTTGACCTATTTAAAAGCTGTTCCAGATTTCTAGTGTATTCGTGGGTGAGGATGGTAAATTTGTACTAGGCAGAACCCCAGGTGATGAAACAATCCACCACCTCACAGCAGGGTGCCAGATACTGGCAGGAAAAGAATACATGGAATGCCATAACTACGTAGTATACAGAAACATCTGTGCAGAAGTTGGACTGTAGACCCCTAGGTCACAATAGGAAACACCTCCAAGGTGGTGGAGAATGAAAGGGCTAAGATCCTGTGGGAGTCCAATATACAGACGGACAAAATGGTGGCCAACCAACAGGACATTGTGATCATGGATAAGCAGCAAAGAAAAGCCGTGGTGATGGATATTGCCATCCCCAACTATGGTAATACCAGGACAAAAGGAACCTGAGAAACTGGACACATTGCAAGGTATCAAGGAAGGGCTGGAGAAAGCCTGGAAGGTGAAGGCAACAGTAGTACCAGCAGTCATCTGAGCACTAGGGGCTATTTCCCCTCACACTGAAAAAGTGGTTCCAACAGATACCTGGAAAACCATCAGACATCTCCATCCAGAAGTGATCAATCTTAGGAACAGCTAAGATACTGAACTGGACCCTCAAGCTCCCAGGTCAACTTTGTTCTCATCCACAATCAAACTATAATTTTAATATTATGTTCCACATGTTTTAATCCATGTTCTAACAGTGGCCTTTCTATGCAGAGTTCTCCCCGTGTATGTATGGGTTCTTTCCAGGTACTCCTGCTTCCTTCCACTGTGCAAAGACATTCATGTTAGGTTATTTGATCAAATTCTCCCAAGGAGTGAGTGTTAATCATTGTCTCTGTGTTGGCCCTGCGATGGACTGGTGACCTCTCCAGGTGTAATGGTGGGGACTATGGATGTACATTAGGGTTATGTTTGAGGAGAACCAGATAAATTTTTGCAAAGGGATGTGAAATGACCAGGTGAGAGCAAATTTTGAAATGCCAACGGGGACAAAAGTAGAACAATTTTGCAGTAAGAAATTTATTACAAATTAAGATTAAATGCTAAAGGTGTCTAATCAGGTGGTAGATGACAGCACAAGGGGTGGCCAGTTTACATGCACCAAAAAGGATTCACAGCAACTACAAATGATTAACAGAAAAAAAAAACAAGCAGCACACAACTAAAAGTAAATACCACACCACTTGTGCTAGATCACACAGGGTGTACCCTGCCTCTCACATGTTAAATGCTGGCTTGGGCTCCAGCTTCCCCAAGACCCATCAGTGGACAAAGCGGTATACATGATGGATGGATGTTTTAATCATAATAAGTAGGGTCAGCAAAGCAGCCTCTCTCTGCCTCCAGGAGGATTGATGACTTTAAAAAGATACAAACTCCCATGAAAACATGATTGGTGGATCTCTGTAGAAACCTGGAAATCTGACATTTGTCACAAACTGAGTCATGAAGTCATAAACTTGGAACAAATGAAGACACAAAGCCAATAATGTGAGACAGGTCCAGTTTCTCTGAACATCTGATGACGTTCAGCTTTAGTTTCACAGCAGTTCTCTCAGAGTTTCTGTCATACGTGTTGTTTTCTGCAGCCTGTCAGGATGTCTGATCACAGAGGAAGGCTGTGCTTCTCTGGCCTCAGCTCTGACCTCCAACCCCTCCCATCTGAGAGAGCTGGACCTGAGATACAACCATCCAGGAGACTCAGGAGTGAAGCTGCTGATGGCTGCACTGAAGGATCCACACAGACTCAGGTATGGAGAGGCTGCTGCAGCCACACAATGTCTGATAGAGGAGGAAGATCTGCAGACGTTTTCTCTGTTCTTCACTCAGTCCTGCTTCATGCTGGATATGAGTGTTATATGAACCATCACACATGTAGGAGCCTTTTTCCTTTGCTCACAGCAGATATGTGAGTAGGAGAGTCTCCAAGGAGAACATCTGCAGGAACAACAGTGATAACTGTCTGTTGCTCAGAGTTTCTTCAGTCTGGAAACATCTCTGCAGGTTAAAGGGACATTCTGTCATAGAAACATCTTTTCTGTCCTCTGACCCTGGATCAGACACAGAGATGCTCCAGGAAATGTTAGCTTAGCTTAGCTTAGCACAGATATTTATAAAAGCGTGTGAACAGTCATGTTCTTGTAAAGTTCTCTTTATAAATCAGTCCATGTGGAAATGTGCACGTGTTGATCAGACCTGTATTCCTACCTCTGTATAGATACATTTAAACACATGATGGATGAAAAGCTTCCCATGAATGATGATGCTCAGTGATTCTCCCACTTACTGGAGGCTCCTGATGCTGAATCACAGCAACAGACCCACAACATGAATTTAGATGAGACACATATAGAGCAGGAAGTATTCTGGTCCCTAAAGACTCGTTCCCTCTAGATTCTTTCACTCATGTCGTCTTCTGTTGGTGCCGGTGCTCCGTGCAACGTCACACATGAGTGTCGTTGCAGTTTTTATCAGTTTCCTTCAATTAGCTGCACACAGCTGATCACAATGATGGAGACAGTCAGTGGAGCCCCTCCCCCTGATCTGATCTGAAAAGAGGAGTTAGACAGGAAAACACAAGTTCTTTACTTCTTCATGCTCCTGAAGTCTGGCTTAGTGTTTGATGATCTGGACTCATAATGAGGACATGAATGAAAATGACTGAGAGAGTCACTGGATTTCTGTCCAGACTTTGTCACTTTACACTCAATATTCACTCAGCAGTCACATGACTTAAATGTAGGTTGTTTTACCAGAAAATGCAGCGTCATGCTAAAGATTTCAGACCTGCCGGTGGACTGGATTCCTGTGGGGCTGGATCAGGAGTCTTCCTGTATCAGTGCTGCTGATCAGTGGTGTAAATAGATGATAAGGACCTACTGGAGCCACTAGGAGGCGGAGTAGAGCCCTACTGTCCCGTAGGAATGGACTGATAACCACTGATAATGCTGCTTCAGTCATGTGATAACGGCTGGATCGGGTGCTGGAGGAGGTGATGGAGATGGAAGTGAGTGTGTGTTGTGATGAAGATGATGATGTTACATCAGGTTTCCTGGTTAACGTGAAAGGACTCAGTATGTTCACAGCTGATGTTGAGGAAAGATGAGACAGACTTTCCTGAATCCTGTCACATCCTGTATTTCAGCAGCTGCAGCTCCATGTCTGACCACCAGAGGCAGTCTAACCTCTCCTCTTCACTCAGGACTTTAGAGCTTTGATGATCCCATGCTGCTGATTCACTAATTACTAATTCAATCATCCATCAGATGATCAGTCAGCTTCAATAACAGTGTAGATGTTGGAGTCAGTAGAAGCTGGTGATGTGGCTGCACTTCAAACTGGAAATGAATCAGCAGACTGGATCAGATGTGGAAGAAGTGTGGTGAGTTGATGCTGCTGATCCCTCTGATTTGTTCCTGCTTTAGAAAGAAATGTGTTTGTGTCCACACAGCAGCAGGATCTGCAGGAATAATGTGAGGGAACAAATCCTCAGTGTGATGATGAAGCAGCTGTTAGTGGTCAGTAGGAAACAAGCCGTCACAGCTCCAAACACACACATCATGGCCTCAAACAGAGTCTCTGACAGTCATTTAGCTTCATGTGCAGGAAAAGAAGCCACTTTAACATTTCCCAGCTGAGTCACAACAAAGAATCTGAGCCAATCTGCTCTGCAGAGGAGATTATTGTCAGAAGCTGATCAATAAGACTTCAGGGCAGAGAGAAGATGCAGCTCTTGGTTAGATCAGGAGTTTCTGCAGAGTTCTTCATCTGTGAAGAGATGAAAAGGAGAAGATGGTTGAAAGAAGAAACTGGGACTTCCACAAAGCAGTTTTCTTGGTGTGGGTGTGGACCAATCAGCTTCCTGATTCTGCTCCTTCTAGTCTGGAGATGCTCCAATCAGGTGGACGTGTCCAGATGTTGGACTGTTCCTTTCTCAGTGTAGAACAAAGTGTGTATGAGAGCCATGTAATGTCCATGTTAGCATGCTCTGACCCCCTCCTCCTTTCAGGGTGGAGCCTGCTGGAGAACCATGGTTGAGACCAGGAGGTCTGAGGAAGTGTAAGTGTGTTTTTCATTGGATTCATCACATTTAACCATCTTCACACTGTCCCATCACTCATTCATCAGTCAGCATCAAAGTGTCAATAGATCAATAACTGCAGCTGGATTGTGTTTGTTCTCTCCATCAGATTCCTGTCCACTCACCATCAACATGGACACAGTGAGCAGATACCTCAAACTGTCTGACAACAACAGGAAGGTGACATATGTGAAGGAGCTTCAGTCATATCCTGATCATCCAGACAGATTTAACTTGTGTCCTCAGCTGCTGTGTGAAAATGTTCTGACTGGTCGCTGCTACTGGGAGGTCGAGTGGAGAGGAGACGTTTTTATATCAGTGAGTTACAGAGAAATCAGAAGGAGAGGAGACAACAGAGACTGTTGGTTTGGATTCAATAATCAGTCCTGGAGTCTGAGATGCTCTGATGTTGAAGGTTACTCTGTCTGGCACAATAACATAAAAACACGCATCTCCTCCTCCTCCTCCTCCTCCTCCTCCTCCTCTGTCTCTAACAGAGTAGCAGTGTATGTGGACTGTTCTGCTGGCTCTCTGTCCTTCTACAGAGTCTCCTCTGACTCACTGCTCCACCTTCACACCTTCATCACCACATTCACTCATCCTCTCTATGCTGGATTTGGGGTCTGGTCTGGTTCCAGGTCTGGTTCCTGGTTTGGTTCCTGGGTGTGTGTGTGTTGAGTGTAAAGAGTGTGATGGTAGCAGAGAAACTCTGACTGGTGAACAGATAGTTCAGTCTGTACATGTCTGTCTCTTTCACTCAGAAACATCTTTTCAGATTCATGGATTCAATCAGTTTGTGTGTGAAACTCTTCTAAATGATTCCTTGGAAACTTCTTCCTCTTCCAGTCCTTTAAAGATGGAAGCTGTGCTTCTTCCAGGATCCACATGTTGTTTCCAGTCAAAGCTTCACACTGAATATCAGGATGTTGTGTTGACTTCATGTCAGCTGCAGTTAGTTCCACTTCATGATGCTGGAAATGAAAATCCTCCCAGTGTTTCACTCTTAGTTTGTTTGCTTCATTCTGTCATTTTCACATGTTGAATTAAAGATTCATTTTCACATCACAAATTTCATGCTTTGCTTCAATGTAGAATTTAAGGAATTTTCATTAAAACTTTCACGTATAAAGTTTGTTTATTTTCATTCAGATTTAGACTTTTTGTGAAAATACTTGTTTAATAAAAAATAAATAATATAATTTCTCTCCCTTGTATTTCAGTGGTTTTGATATTTTACCTGAAATTACATTTAATGTTTTGTTTTAATCCAGTATCTCATTACAATTTTTAGATTTTTTAATGTTTTCCATCATGTTTAATTCTTTGTTTTGTTTAATAAACATTTAACTTTTATTCTGAGGTTGTTTTCATGAGAAGAAACGTCTTGTTGTACCTCGATGTTCTACCGAACGTTTCAGAAGGTCTTTGGTTCCTGCAGCTGTCAGATTTTTTAATGAATCTGTAGCTTTTTGTTTGTTTTGTTGTTTGTGTTGAACCATGTTTTTAGTATATTTACATATTTAAGGTTTTTATCACTGTACTGTTGCACCCAATGTGACTCTTGTCCTATATTGAGATTCACAGCCAACTCTCCCATGTAATACATCCTCCAAGGAACAGACAGGTGTTGTAGTTGAACAAGATTTACTATACTATGACTATGACTATATAAATAATGCAAATCAAGTTACGAATCAACATAATAATCAGCTAAATATAGTCTAACAATGTGACAAACGTGAACTTACTTATATTGCCACTCAAAGGGCTAGGAACAAACAGATGGCCGGAGATAAAGAATGAGCCTTCATCCTGGCAAGCACACCACTATTCTCATTACCCATAGAAACAGGAAGTTCCTGGTGCATCACTTCCTTTTATTTACTATAGGCTGAAGCTGCAGTACTAAACCTGCATGGAAAGGGCCATGCAAAAAGAACTGTGCCCCCTAGAGGCCCAAACGCGTGCAAACAAATCAACCGTTCCAATACAATCATGTTTTTCCTCTTTGTGAATGTTTGAGATGTTTAGTGGAAAATAAATTTCCTTTAAAAAAGCTGATCTTAAATAAAATTTCTTTCTGTCGTGACTCTTCTTGAATATTTTTCTTTATGATGATGATGATGATGATGATGCTCCAGTGAACCAGTAGATGAGAGAGATTCTGCACTCCAAAGACTACATTGGGTACATTTCACACACACTTCCTTTGGCCTTGAGTTGCAAGACGGCTCCATGCAGATAAAACAAATGTTCTCAACATCTGAGGTCTCAGAATCTTCAGCATTACCTTTCAACACTTTTATTATTTATTTATTTATTGGTGGTGGGGGGACACAAACACTGCTGCTTCTTCTTCTGCTTTTCTTTATTCTATTGTAGCTTACTCTGGGATGATCACTGGATCCCTGGTCTCTCAGCTTCTGCAGTGATTTGCAGGATCTGTTCAGTGTTACATGAGAGATTCCATGTTCCTTTAAACACATGGTCAGCATTTGGTTTTGTTCAGCATTTTAACTGCGCTGTGATAAATAAAACCATTTTTGATGCATTGATTCTCATCAGATTCTATGGAGATGAGCTGCGTCTGGCCTGGAAAACAGGCAGCAGCTGCTGATGGAGGCAGGAACCCTAAATAACTGTCAGAGGTAATTCCATCCTCTTTAATCTCATTCTGATCCAATAACATGCTGCTGTTAGTAGATGCTGCTCTGCTGGTATTTTATTGCTAACTTAAATCCTGTTCTGGGTCCGTTCATGACGTGACATGAATTCTTTAAGAGGATGTAACTGCAGACAAGATGTCCAACCATGGGGGACCAGTTTAAAGAGGACATTGTCCTGGTTGACAGGAAATATTACAAGCTGAGTGGACGTTAGTCCCAGTTTCAGAAAATATTTCAGCTTATATTACTGTGTAAGGAAATGCATTGGAAGCATTTAAATAATAATAATAATAATAATAATAATAATACATTTTATTTAAAAGCGCCTTTCAAAACACCCAAGGACACTGTACAAAAGAACATTAAAATAGTTAAAAAAAAAAGAAACAATAAGTAGAAAACAAAATGGAACGGAGGACAACATGAAGACAGAGAGTGACTAGATAAGAAAGGACTGTCTGAACAAATTTTGAGTTGTGATTTGAAGAGAGGAAGAGAGTCTGTGGTTTGGATGTCGGGGGGAAGAGAGTTCCAGAGATGGGGAGCAGAGCGGCTGAATGCTCGGCTCCCCATAGTGATGAGACGGATGGGGGGGACAAGAACTGAAGGCTTTACAGTTTTTATTTAATCCTGGAGGTAATTTTATGTCTCTGTAAAAGCAGCTAATTGAAAGTTTTGTGGACATAAAATGGTCTTTAACCAGCTGACATGAAAACCAGAGCTTGCAGACACTGAATGTGAGATATTGGTGACTTCCACCGCTCTACAGACTATTAAACACTTTCAGTCACGCTTCATTATAACTGTAACATACCTTCTGGGTTTGTTATAAGTTGAGGTTGAGTAAGTTGTGTGTCCCTGCAGAGTTACTGTAGGGCAGGCTGACTGTAGCCCAGGTTGCTGGGATTTGTAGTCCGGTGGTGAATAAAGAAGCAGCAAGACCGCGAAAAGGAACTCTTGATGTCTCGTCTCCGTTTATTACTTTATTATGAATTATCCAGTTAGGCGAACCCCAGGAAGCTCGGTTACATAACAAAAGCAAAATGTCACAATTTAGTCAAATTATCAGCAAAGCGGCGTTTTTTTTTTTTTTTTAAACTGGTGGAAATGGTGTAAAATGACTATGAATAGTAGACTACTTAGACAAACAGCCAGAAATGGTGTTTGTCCTGCGGTGGAGAAGCAAGGAAAGAAGGTCAGACTGCTTACTGCAGCGGAGTGAAGAAATCCGTCCTGATGAGATGAAAACTGATAAAGTTGCTTTGATATCGTCTGTTTGCTGCTTTATTATATTGTTCAGACTCAACCTTTTACTATGAGAAGGTAAAGCTGCTGGAATTTAGATTATTTACATTTTTCATCCTTAACACACACACACACACACACACACACACACACACAGACACACACACACACACACACACACACCACCCCGCGCCATGTTGGTTGCATCTTGGACATAAACAAGCAACACAACGAGCAGTATTTTAGTTAGTAGTACATTTTAAAGCCGTTTCCTCAGTCGGCAGTATGGAGAAGAAGAAGAATGATGAGAGGACACCGTACAGGGACAAGCTTATCAAGGAGACCGAGATCCGTATTTGTCCAAACTGTCAATATTAAATAACTTAGATCCTTACAACCCCACAGCTAAGGAATGGAGCTCCGATGCTACGTTACTACCTCCAACCTCATCGCTGGACATAACAAGCTACCTCGTTTATGGTATCAGTGTTTACACGTATGAACAGTTGAGAAACTACAAATCTCTGGAAGCTCACGGACATTTCAGGAATGTCTGGGTGCAGGATCTGTTCACATTTCCACCGCAGGACTGAACAACAGCGTCTCACTGCAAAGGTAAGCTCACCTGCTGTTAGTGAAGTTATGATGCTGGTTAGGGTTACTTTACTTGTTTTGTCTGTTTTCTTTACTTATTTAAACTCTGAGCATAAATGATTCATGTACATTACAATGTTGTAAAAGAAACAACTTCATATTTATATTACATAACTCAGAAAAAGTTTTAAATGATGTAATAATCCGACCACATGTTCATACAACATAATTACTCAGCTAACACGTCAGTCTGGCATCAGCCTGTAAACAGAAACTGTAATAATATAAACGTCCTTATAAATTAAGCTAAATAAAGCAAACTGTTGTAAACGCTTGTTGTGTGTCTGCCAGTGTGTGTCTACAGGTCCTGCACTCCCAGCACCTGACCGACTCTCCACTGAAGCTCTGGGTCATCATGGAGGTCTACAGCCTGCAGCAGATAAAGAAGACTTCTGGATCTGCTCTCATTGGTCCTCTTGGTGACTAATTTGCACATTTTTTGCACTGATTTTAGCACAATTGCACATTTTATTGTTTCAGTGTTGACATCAAAGATGTGGAATTCTCTCTCTACATGACTTGAAGATATTTTGCCACAACTTCAGTGTTTTTATTACATCGTGTGCATATTCTGTATTTTCTTTTATTGAAACTTGATCTGTTTAAAGTTGTGCTGCTACTGTTTATTCTGACTGAGAATTACAATAAAAACTTTTATGAAAAAGTAAAACTGTCAAGCTTCTCATCTGGTTAACAATCATGTTTCTATTCAGTGTTTATCTCCACAAGATTTTTAATGTAATTAAAATTTAAAGTAATTTTCATTATTAAACTGACACTGGTTATTTATGTGTTTAAGAGGCAACGAAAAGTCAAAATACTTCAAAAATGTCTTTGACACACTTTATTATTCATGTTTAAATCATGTAAAAAAAACAAAAAAATGCACATTTTTGTTGCACAAATAATAAAAAAAACTTCTGTCTGACTGTACACACACATCATCTTCATCATGTGTCTCATCCTCTGATCAGCTGATCACCATCTTCTCCAGCCTTATGTGTCCTCTGGTCTGTAGCTGAAGCTTTCCTCTCCAGCATCAGGTGTCCTCTTCATGGTCTGTAGCTCTCCAGGGTCTGCATCCTGGTGGACTCCATCTCTGCTGCTTGCAGCGTCTCTTTCCTCAGCTGATCCGTCTTCTTCGTCTTGCAGACGTGCAGCGTTTGTGGGTGTAACTGATGTGTGTCCTAGAAGCAGGAATGGTGAACAATCTGAGCCTCCATTTCTTAAGCTGGGTGACCTGCAGCCACATGTTTGGTGTTATTAAAAACTAGTTAACATCGGATGCTTCATTACATTTCACAATTTTAACCACTTAATCCAACCAGTTAACATCCCATCAGATCTCACAGAGCACTCTTGGTATTTACCTGCATCTCTAAAATCATTCACTCTGTGATGTTTTGATATAAGATGATTAAATAAAATAAACACTGATCAAACACAAACAGATGAACTCATTTCTATTTCCCTCCCTCTTTGCCTCTAGTTTACAAGTGAAGCCAATGTGAATATAGTGACTTTAAAAAGCCAAATAAAGTATATTCATTAACATTACTTACACAATAAAAACAACAGCAACAACAAAAACTCTCCTTCTTCCTTTATGAAAATGCTGAGAGCAAACACACATGAAGGGAGATGGTGGTGAAAGTGATGTTCTTCCCTCACCGCTGTGACAGGGGCCATCCAACGCCTCAGTTACATCCTCAACCTGCTGTCCAAAGCCTCTTTAAAAGTGGGAAACCCAACAAATCTAACGTTGTGGCTACTTTTCTACCTTTTATGTAGTGTGACTTAGTTTGGCAGTCTTTCACACAACACGAGATTCCCATTTTATCAAAGATTATAACGCAGCAAAGACATGAACAGTCATTTACAAGGAGGATGCAACCAACTAGAGATGTGACGTTCATGAACGAATCGATTCTTTTGAACTCTTTTAAATGAACGATGGGAACCGATTCACAGCTGTGAGCCGTTCTTTTTATATACAAATTTTTGACACTGCCTTCATCAAATCAAATCAAACTTTATTTATAAAGCGCTTTTCATGCCATAGGCAACACAAAGTTCTTTACATGATTATAAACATAAGAATAAAAACACTCAATGAAATCTTTCACACAGTCACACACACACACAAATACACACACGCCAAGCCCAATCCCCCCACCCCTCCTCCAGCTGAAAATGACTGAATGAATGAATAAATGAATAAATAAGTAAATAAGTAGTAGTTTGAGTAAAGATAAAATAAAATAAATAACATGTGTGACATAGAAGTCTGAAGTCCAACACGCTCCATTCATGTGAAGCATCTATGGACAGAGAGAATTGTTTGGAAACAAATACTGTGAGTTCTATCCAAAACATTTACTAGAATTTGCACTGACTGCTCAGGTTTATCCTTTTTATCTATATTTTTCCATAATTATTTAATCTTGTATAGTAGATTTTATATTGGTACATATTTTGATTGTTTGTCATTCTTATATATTGTGAAATTTTGTAAGATATTGTGAGAACGAGCCAGTCTTTTGAATGGCTCTTTGAAAGGAACGGCTCCTCAAGATCCGGCTCCCTTCAAAGAGCCATAAATCCCATCTCTACAACCAACATGGCGCTGGACTGCGGCTATCCCGAGTGTGACGTCAGCTGACACAGACGGGTTGTATGTTCATGGATTTTATTCTGGAACTTCCTGTAAACCCGGAAATGTCTTGTTTTGAAAGGGTTGTAGCTCAAACGATTTAAAGTGTATTTCACGGAGCTAAAATGCGTCATAAGACGCAATAAAAAGCACAGAACCAGCCTTAGCACCAGTCGAAACAGGCATCAAGGTAAATGCCATGACTACATTAAGACATGTAAAAAAATGTGAATTTTTATGGATGTAAACATGGCTAAATTGTGATGCTGTAAGCTAACTGAGGTATCAGAAGTAACGCCATGCAGAAATGTAACGCACATTTTTGTGTTTCTTTCTTGTTTAGCTCATACGTTGGTTTAGGTTTGGTTCAAGAATGTTTACATGGAATAAAAACCTCTACAGACCATCAGTTAAGAGTGTTTATTCCACTGGGACGCTACATACCTCATTTTAAAATGAGAATAAATGTTTTATAGCAGAAATTCAGTGTAATTATGGCAGATTCCTGATGCCTTTAGAAAAGGTTTTATTTCAGCTTTTACAGTTAATTGTAAGATCGTTTTCTTTCTGTCTTTTTCTGCTTGTTCTGTTAATGTCAGAGGCTGAAGAGATTTATTACGGAGGAAAGCTGGATTTTTGTTCTGCAGAAGTAAAAATGCAGGTTTTTATTTTCTTCCAGAAAGCCGTGCACGTGCAGCAGATGAGACTTTGTGGAAAAATGAGTGGAGCAGTGAGACGTGGTTCTCCAGTGGAAGTCATGGATCAGCAGGAGCAGCCATCTTAAAAGCTCCATTTAAAGGTCAGACACTACAGAGTGAGGAAGAAGCTTCAGGAAGAATCATTATTTTAGTGTGTGAAATAGATCAGAAACTATTTCTAATGCTTCATATTTATGCTCCAATGATAAAGTTAGAAATCAGACTCTGTTCCAAACTGCTGAGATGAGACGAAGCAACTTCATTTAAAATCCTCTCAAGATAAAATTCTGTGTGGAGGCGACTTCAATACTGATGATGATAATGATGATGATGATGATGATGATGATGATGATGTGGATTGATGGCCTCCAAAAACCACAAATACAGACTCCAAGCTTAAAATAAATGTGTGTGACTGGGACTTGTGGGTCTGTGGTGAGACAGGAAGGAAGAACAGAGGAGGTGTACTTGGTGCAACAGGAGCCTTTCCTTTCAATCACCAACAGATTTCTGGCTCATCTCCAACCATCTTGTGGATGTGGTCAAAGACGTGATGATAGAAGCCTCCATCTTAACAGCTCATCAGGGAATATTCAGTAGAACTGCTCTTAATGATTGTTGTACTCAGAACATTGTTTCAGGATGTTGGAAATTGATCAATACTTAATAATTTGGATGTAAAAAGGGACGTTGACGCCATCATTGGTAGATTCTGGAAACAAACATGTGACTCTGGTAAACATGGTTGTTATTGGGAATGAATGAAATATGAAATTCACATGACGGCTATTAAAAAAGGTAAATTATTGGCAAAGCAAAAAGAGAAAATGAATCAAACATTATTGAAGCAAAAGTAAATGATGAAAAGAAAACTAATGGAAGCTTAATGAGCAGGAGACAGAACATCTGAGTTTATTAAAAGCCAGTTAGACAACATGTATGTGGACAAAACCAAAGCCGCCTTTATCACAACCAGACGCAGACGGATGGAGCAGGGAGAGAAAATACTAAATATTTTCTTGGATTAGAAAAGTGGAATGCTGAATATGCTCCAGTAAGTAACGTGATGGTAAACGGGAACGTTCCCAGTGATCAGGATGTAATCTCCAAACATGTGGCCAGCTGTTATCAGAAGTTCTGCTCTTCAGCCACAACTTCTGACTCAGAAACTTTTTAAACAACATTTCTACTCATGTTAAAACCTAAATGAGGAATTTAGAGATATTTGTGATGGACAGATTTCCTTACCAGAACGTGTGGAATGTGTGGAACATCTGGAAGAAAATGAAGCTCCCGGGAATGACGGCCTGACTGGGAGTTTTATAAAGATTCACTGATAAACTTCCTCCTTCTTACTAGCTGGATTCCAAGAAGCCACTGGAAAAGGTGACCCCCCCCACTTTAAAACAGGGATAATCCCACTAATTCCCAAAGCAAACAAGGATAAATTCCAGAGTGAAACCTGGAGAGCCGTCAGTTTACTGAACAATGATGAAAGTTATTTGCTCTGATTGTTGCTGGAAGACTTAAACACGGCTGGAGTCAGAAAACAGACGAAGAGCATCTGGTTTTATGGAGAAAAGGCTCATTAGCAACAACATCCGTTTAATATCAGACATGATAGATTACAATCACCTGTTACCTGATGGAAGCTTCATTCTGCTCATCGCTTCTTACAAAGCCTTTCACACCACGGAGCAGAACTTTATTGTAAAATCTTTTCCTTCTCTGGATGTGGGAATTATTTTCATAATGCAGTTGGGACTTTATATAATGTTTGTTCTGGTTCTGTTAAACTGAAATCTGGCTCATCAACCAGATTCATTATTCCACGTAGACAAGGCTGCCCTGGATCTCCTTTTCTTTCTCTGGTAGTAGCACAAATAATGGCACCCACATCAAAACGTCCCCTTTTCTGGGAATTCCTGCTGTAGGTAAGGAGTTTAAAACCTGTCAGCTCGCTGATGATACGGCAGTTTTTTAAGGGATCATCATCACATAGTAAGCGCAGTGAGTTGTATAAATTCATTTAGTGATGTATCAGGGTTCAAATGGATGTAGACACATCTGTTTAGTTTCCTCTGGAAAACTGGAACTGCTCCCATTACGCTGGAATACCAGTTAATGAGGAAGTGACACATCTTGGAATTATAATTTGTAAAGATAAACAGGAACGTTACAACTTCAATTTTAATCCAGTTATTGAAAAAACAGGATCTAAACTGAGTTCTTGGTTAATGAGAGATCTCTCTCTATGTGGCAGAGTCTTCATTTCTAAAGCAGAAGGTAAATCCAGATCTATAAATGTCTCATCGTCACTTCACATCCCAAAACATCATTAAAGAACTGGATAAATACTATATGATGCCATGTGGAGGAAAAAGCCCGTTATCTCAGGAAAGACATCATCAGAGGTTGTAGGGAACAAGGAGGTCTAGAGGTTCTGGACTTTAACTCCCTAAACAACACATTTAAAATGAAACGGATTCTGGAATTTCTGAAGAACCCGACAGCATCTGGAACGCTTTTCCAGCTTCTCTGTTTAATCATCCTGGTGGCTTTAATTTTCTGTTGAAAGGTCATTTTTCTGTTGGTAAAATTCCTTTAAATCCGGCTGACTTCCACAAACAAGCTCTTTTATCTGGTTATTGGTTTCTAAACATAACTTCAGCCCCGTAGATGTTATATCTGGAACAACAAGGACTTCTTTATCAGAATAAATCTGTTTTATCCGACGTGGTGTGGAAAAGGAATTCTGTTTGTAGGTCAGTTGTTGGATAAAAACGGGACTTCTGGCATTCAGAATTCCTTAAAAAAGTCATTTACCTGGAACAGCTGAAGAGTTGGCTGTTGTCTTAAATGCAGCTCCTGCAGGCTCGTCACATGTTGAAGAACACGTCATTCCCAGAGATTAACACGGAATTTAACAACGTTTTCATGGCTGATGTTGATCTCACAGACAAACGTTGGAGCAACAAATAAATCAGGAATGAAGCGTCCGGTTCACTTCCAGCTGCTGCAGAGTTCTTCTGGGACTCTACCACGGCTGCTTTACAGGGAAAAAGCTGCTAAACTTCTTCATAATTACTGGATTAACAACAAGCTGGAAGAAGTTTCTTTTAAGGTTTAACTTCAGATTTTTCCTGTTCAGGAAACACTTCAAAGATTCCAGATAAATATTGATGATGCCTGTGTGTTCTGCAAAGCTAACAAAGAGACAATTTTCCAGATATTTTCCAACGTGTTCCCACCAAACAGTTCTGGTCCGACATGGAAAGCTTCGTCTGGGCTCAGTTAAACATCAATATCCACATTAATGTTTTCATCTTATATTTTATATTGAAAGGATTGTCAGTGATGTAAACTCTGTTATTCAGCTATTAATCATTCTTGGCAGGTTTCATGTCCACAAGTGTAAATGTTCTGGATCTAAACCTTTTTAATCTTTTTATTGTGGATCTGAAATCTTAAACCAGCTCAGCTGAAAATGTGAAGAACCAGAAAGCAACAAGAACTCTTGATATTTTGAAGAAACTGCACATTATTTCATTTTTCTATGTAAAATAAAATAAATAAAAACTCCACGTTTGTATCTGTTGTCTTCGGCCTTGTTCAGTTGAAGCTGTTTAAGTTGCATCTTATATGTAAAATGTTTTCTGTTATAAAATCTAAAAAGTGTTCAGAGCCTGAATTGGGACGCAGGTCTATACTGTTCCTTGTGGATCCAGGTGAGATCCGTACTCGGACGTCTACATATGTTTATGTTCCAGTTAATCTGTAGCTGGTTTAGAGAGGATAGCTGCGCTGCTTTCCACCAGTAGGTGGCAGTAGCGCTCTACTAATGGGGGTGACCGGTCCGGAGCTGGAATTTCTTAGAGGAAGTAGCCGGTCAGGCAGAACAGCTGACAGCATCCACCGCTGATCTATACTGTTCCTCGTCCTTCCAGGGATCAGCATGAATAAAGCCTTTCATGAAGCGGAGCATGGCTGAATTTCTCCCGTGTGTAACACATGGAGTTCAAAGCTTCACACACCTGGAAACAGCAGCAGGGTTATGTCACTGGTATGGATCATATCATTTAATATGCACCTGTTAACTCCTGTTCATGTGTTTTTGCATGTTGTGTGCAGAGTGTCCCACATGCAGTCTGTCCCTTGAACACAACACAGTCTTGTCTTGCTGGTTGATGAGAGATATAGCACACAGTCTGGCTGAAGCTGGTCTTTAACAGCTCGTCCTGGGAAAGACAAAGAACGCTGTAGTCTAGGCCCAGAATCCATCTGGGATAAATTCAGAGAATATAAACCTAGCGGAGCTCTGAGATCCGTAGACTCTGGTCCACTAGTCCAGACCAGAGTCCAGACTAAACATGGAGAAGCAGCATTTAGCTGTTATGCTGCAAACAAGTGGAACAAACTGCCAGTGGAGATTAAACTTTCACCAAACTGTAGTAACTTGACACGTTTTGAAGTACTACATGACTTTATTCCATAACAGGAATCTCCACAACGTACAGCTAACGTGCTGTTCAGAACACACATTTTCTCTGGAGAACTTCTTCTCTGTACCTCCCAGCGTTATACAGTGACAGCGCCACTAAATTTATACATCACATCACTACATCTCCTCTCCTTAGCTAAAAAACAAATTAAACTACACCATCCAACATAAGGAACAGAACATGTACCACTATTACATTTATTTTACTTCTTTTTTTACTTTAACTGACTCAATGATTCCTGGAACCCATTTAGGCCCAAAACTGAAGTTTAAAGTCCAAACTGCGTCTCCTGCCCTGAAACATCGACTTTTAGATGTTTTGTCATGTTGTTTGATTTGACTCTCTTGGTGTTCCTTTACCCTTGAGTTCAGCTCTGGATGCATCACATCCATGTACACCTCAGTTTCCTCCCCAGAAGCAGTTCTGCTGGAGAAAGACCTGCAGTAGTTTGAGGAGTCACCCTGTAACTGAATAACACTCTGGCTGCTCTTGTTTCTACAGAACCTTCAGAACATCATCTTTTTAAATATCTGCACCCCCCTCTCTGTGAACCCGTTGCTTGAAGCGTGGTAAGGTGCAGAAGTGACACGTCTGATCCCATTTCTTTAAAAAAAATCTTTGAACTTTGTGCTTAAAAAACAAAATACCATTATCAGACACCAACAATTCAGGTAACCCGTGATTACTGAAACTTGTAGGTAAACACTCATCAGTGGAGGCTGACGTTGCCTTAGTTACAGGATAAACATCCATCCATTTTAAATTTGCATCAACCAGTACAAAATACAAAAACCTTTTCCCTTGGAAGGGACCTGCATAGTCTATGTGAAGACGGCTCCAGGGTTTTTCAGGCCAGGGAGGCAAAGGTGCTGCTGCAGGCGAGTTCCTGTGCTCCTGACACACCGTACATAACCCGATCACGTCCTCGATCTGTTGTCCAGTTTAGGCCACCAAACATAACTTCTGTCCAGCGCTTTCATTCTGGACACTTCCGGATGACACTGGTGACGTTGTTCCAAAACTTCCCATCGCCCTGGTTCTCCACAACACACACCCATCCTGTGTATTAAGCTTATGTTTTTTACTGTGTAAGTAACAAACTCCGTCTCTTTAGGTTCTGGTTTCCAACCTTATGAACCTTCTCCCTCACTTGTGAAAGCACTGAGTCTTGGTCTGTCCATGTTTTTACTTGGTCGGCAGTTACCAGTGTTATATCCGACCTCCCAGCATGAAACTCTCTCCTGTGGTTCTTCTGTTTGGCTTGTTTCTGGTAATGGCAATCGACTGAGAGCATCTGCATTTCTGTGATGTTTTCCCTCTTTGTACACAGTCATGTATTTGTAGGCTTGCAGCGTTTCCGCCCATCTCTGAATCCTCGGTGATGCCATCTGTGGTACTGCCCACAGTACAGTTTTTTCTTTTTTAATACCTCGTTTCTTCCTCTCCTTCTTTGGCAGAAATTCCCAACTGCATGGTTCGCCTTCAACGTCCAACTTTTCTTCTCGAGTCATCTACGGCGTTTTCCCGTTTCACCTCATCGTCAATTATGTAGTAACTTGACACGTTTTGAAGTACTACATGACTTTATTCCATAACAGGAATCTCCACAACGTACAGCTAACGTGCTGTTCAGAACACACATTTTCTCTGGAGAACTTCTTCTCTGTACCTCCCAGCGTTATACAGTGACAGCGCCACTAAATTTATACATCACATCACTACACAAACGTAGACACTTTAAATCAGGTTAAAACTTTTCTTTTCTCCTGCACCTATGCATGAAATCTGCAGCTAACTTTTAACTTATCTTGCTTTTAATCATTTTAACTTAATTTATCATTTTATTGTGATTTTTGCTGTTTGTTTCTGTCTTTTCTGCTTTCTTGCAGCATTTGTAATGATTTTAATGTTTTATGTGCACTTTGAATTGTCTCGTATGTGAAATGTGTTATAGTACAAATAAACTTCCCTTGTAGTTTAATTCAGATTGATTCATGTTTTAATGGAGATTTCATCATTTGTTTTGAGAAAAACAAAATTATTTTCCAAAAGCTTCTAAACCACGTTTAATAAAACTTCATAAACTTAAACTCTTTGTATTTTATTATTCTTATTTAATATTCTATATCTGTGAACACTTATTTGAAGATAATCTATATTCTGGTGATGTTGAAAGGATGTAAAGAATAATGTTGGAGACGAGGACTCATGTTGAAATAAATCTACATTGTGAAGCAACCCTTTCTTACACTGGATTAGAAATATTGTAGAAAATTATACTGAATTACCAGGTTTTACAGAACATTGTGCTCTTGTAGACGTAACATGTAAGGTTATAATGACATGATTTTAATAATAATAGGTGGTGATCTGAAGCGGCCGGTCTGAGGCATTAAATGAGTCCCACTCCGGCCCTGCTGTCTCCTGCAGGAAGGTTCCTGCTTATATAGGCGCTGACAAAAGACTGTACAATGCTGCCCCCTGGTGGCCAAACAAGATATATACAGATACTTAAAAATGGCTCCTACAGACGCAGAAACAAAACTATGGATCTTTCACATTAATTCACTTTGGGACCTGCTTCCAAAAATGAGTCTTAACAAGCTTCCAAAACGCTGCTTTTATGAGGACAAAATGTCCAAACACTGGACATTTTTTATGGCTACACTTAAACTCGTCCCCATGTGGACACGAACTCAGCTGTTTCTGCTCCTTCCCTTTCTCTTCCTGCTGAAACTTTTTCACTTTCAGTCCTTCACGTTGTAAATGAAGTTTCAACAGTTGCAGAGCCAGTGTTTTAGCATTTATTTAATTTTTATTTATTTTTCTGGGCCTTTCTTTGACGTGTAGCTGTTTCATGTTTACAGAAAAGATTTTCTAAACTGATTTTAGTCTAAATAGTAAGCTGCTGGACCAATTTCTACAGAAACCATCTCTACAAACCTTCTTCGGCTGTACTGAACCACAGATTAGTTGAGGACAAATTTACAGTTATTGTAAAACTGAAGACAGTTTGATATTTCTTCAGCTGCAGGTTTGTGATGAAGTGGAGCGAAAACATCCAGCTTTGGGAAAGAAGTGACAAAGATTTGACTGCGTCTGCAAAAAGTGCTTCACCTGCCTCCGGAGAAATCTCTGCCATACCAGCTGTACCTGGAGGCCAGAGAGGAGGCTCTCGTTGAAGAGTTACCAGGAGTTAACAGCTGCATATTAAACCATGTCGCCCAGACCAGTGAAGCAACATTTTCTCTACGTCACCCTCTTGCTGTCTTCAGGTTTCTGAAACCTTTGAAATACAGAAACAAGAATTTCCAGCATTAAAACCTGGTTTAGATGTTAAATGTATTGTTTCTCTTGCAGGTATTGACTCTTTATATTTCTCCCATACGTCTATAAGGAGAACATGAACCTTTTTATCCCTCTTGGAGACTCTGATGCAGACATGTGGTGTTTAACTGAACCAAACACACACAACAAAGTCAGCAAGTTAACTTTTCTTATTGATTGTATGACTGAAATTATGTAATTAAAACAGAAATAGTTGAAAGGATACATAAACTTTTTATTATTTAATTACATTTGACTACACACTAAATAGTTTATTTACTTTACAAAGAATTAAAAAATGAGCTCTAATGTGGTTCGTTGTGTTTGTTCCGTGTGATTGTAGCGTGACCTTCCATCTCCACACACAACTATTCTCCTGACTGGTCAAGACTGGAAAATGTCCTTCTTCACCAAAAGAGCTCCAAACGTTGTGAAAGCAGACGATGTTGAGGAAGGGATCATCTCTGCCTTCTGCACTGACTTTGTCTTCAAGCTGGCAAACCCGAGACACCTGAAGACACACTGACGTTCCTCCAGAGGTGCATGGTGGTGACCAACCTCTGCCAAGAACTGTTAACAGGACCATAAATCTTCTTTATTCACTCCATTATGCCGCATACCTAGCAGTGCTTCTAATGCTCCAGGAGAGAATCTACCTTAAATGAATTCAGCACAAAGGACTTTATAGAATTTATTATTATTGTTTTATGGTATAAAGTTAGAGGAAGAAAAACTGTAGAACAGATGATGATGTTTGTTGTGATTTCATCTTTCATTCTGTTGCATGTTTGTGTGTGAATGACGCCTAACAAAGCTTCTTTATTTTCATCACTGGCTGAAATAAGTTAAACTAATGACAATAAAACCACCAATAGATGGAGGCCTGAGAAACGTAGGAAAGACCAGAACTGTTAGTTCCACATGTGTCTGATCATCCAGTGTGTAACAGCAACGAGCAACGCAAAGCAACATGTTTAGTTTTTTCTAGAAGTTTCTTTGTAACACGCTCCATCATACAAGTACAACATGCATGTAAGCTGAGCCCCGTCCAGACTGTGAAGTATAAGTGTAAGAATAGTAGAACACACACACTTTCTGCTGCTGTTTTCATGGTGTTCAGTGTGTCTTTCTGCAGGTGCTCCTGATGATTGTCTGCTGTGTTTTCATATAGAGGCCGTAGGATGTTTTCTGTTTCTCTACCGGTGTTGCAGCTGGTTGTTCTATTGTTTCTGTTGTTTCTATCTTTGTCCTCTCTCCACTTTTTACTCTCCTTTTCTCTTCTGTTTAATTCAATCCAGCTTTATTTGTACAGCAGCTCTTTACAACAAAGTCCTCTCAGGGCTCCTTTCTTTCATATCCTGTGTCAGGTCCAGCTTTTAAATCTTTATTCAGCAAAAAACTACTAAAAGAAATGAATAATACTGAAGTATCAGAGGAGCCTTATATGTCGTGGTCATAGGTGATGTTCTTGGTTTTGTCGTGTTTACTTTAGTTTCCAGTTTTGTTCGTTCCCGTGTGTGTTGTGTGTTTTGTTTGCGGCTCGTTAGTTCACCTGGTCTGATTGCTCCCTCACTTCACCTGTTCCCTGTTAGTCGTCCTCTGTTTATTTACGCCTTGGTTTCTCTGACTCGGTGCCAGATCATTGTTGTTGTTTCGTGTTCAGTCTGTATCGGTTTCCTTGTTCCTTGATATTAAATCCTGGATAATGGCGTTGGTTTGTCTCCTGCCTCATCAGTCTGCGTTTGGGTCCTCAACCATACGTTTGGTCCTTTTGGTCCAACGGCCAAAACGAAAAGATAAAAGCACCACGAGAACAAGTGTGAGTGTGAAGGTCCTCGGTGGCGTGGTGGGGTTGGTGGAGAACCGTAAGTCGCCAGTGGTGCAGCGTCTAGTTCAAATCCTGCCCGTTGCTGGTACCTGGATCATAAAACCATCCTCCTCCGGTGGGTTGGGGAGGGGGCCGTGTTCCCTCTTCGTGTTCTGGGAGGGTACAAGTAGGGGTTATACATCCGGAAACTACACCTGGCTGGAATTTTACTGGCACCATCAAAGTGTGGCAAACTTTCCAAACATCATCTAGAAGTAGCATAACATGCTAGCTTAGACACGACAACAAGCTACTCCAGACAGTTACTAGTTACTGAAAGGAAGAAGCAGCTTGATGACGACACACTGCTACATGACTGGCTTCTAGAAGAAACCAACATAACACAACAAAAGTCTCTATTAAATAAACACCATGTACAGAGAAGCAGCCAGACTGGAACAGGTGTTGTCGGCTACTAGAACTAAAGGAAAATAGAAGCTGAAGATGGTCGACTGAAGTCTGGAGGAGAAGAGAGAGAGGGAATGAACGGGATGATGTGTTGGCTTTGGGAGCGATCCTTCCCCTCATCCCCACTGGACTGGTATGTGCAGTAGAACATACTTACTACATACATGCTGGAATATACAGATGCAACATGTTACAGACGTGTGTAGCAGCAACTATTAGTCCAGGTAGTGAAGTATATGAGGTACATGAGTTACATCATCATCACCTCATTGTGTCACAGGTGTATCTGTGTTGACACATCCCTCCTTTAAACAGTCCTGAAATATTACAACTTTATTTATAAAACACTGAATGTTCGTCTCCACGAAAACACAGTCTTTCATTTCATTCACCCTTTTGTGTTTTTAACTCATTTACTTTAATGAATTTCTAGTGAATTTGAATAATTCTTGAAACATTATTTGAGAAATTGAACTTGTATTATTTAAAGACGTCAGCTTCATTTTTCTTCTCATGTTAAAGATCTGCCTTGTAGCTTCATGTCTTAAAATACTGGATTTAACTGGTGAGGAGAAAATATCAAACAGGATTCCAGTCCAGATCCGGATCAACGGAACGCTTTCAGTCTCTTTTTTTTTTAAACCAGAACTGGAGGCGGTGGGCGGGGCTTCTGTAAGAGTCCGCTGTGATTGGAGGATGGGGCTGTGGGTCACGGCCGGTCTTTGTAGTACCGAGGTTGGAGAAGGATGTTTCCCTGCGGAGCTGCATCACCTCCCAGAACATCCACTCCACTGCAAACACACAGTGAAGAGCATCTTCTGATCAATGTGATGGATAACTGATCCTGTTATCTGCAGCTCGCTCATCAATAGTTCCTACAGTGGAATTATTGGACGGAGCCAATCAGAGTTTACTGAACTGAAGACCTTCCAGCTGGACACATAGGCGCCGATTTACATTTCTGCCGGTGGGTGCTGTGAGTGTGTTTACAAAACAACAAGTGACGCATTCAACGAAATTATTATGCCATATGATTTGTGGTTTATTATTTTGTAAATTTAATCAAACTTGGAACGTAAATCATCAACTACTCATCAACAAATTCAACAAAAAGATATTTTAAAAAGGTTCATCAATTAAAGAACCACCAGCACAAACCTTCACAACTGCGACAGAAAACACTTATGCACCTGGTTTGACGAATAAAACAGAACGGCCTCCTAACAGAGAGAAATATTCATACAAGCCAACACAATATAACCCATTATCTAGCTCACAACGTAACCGACTACTGAAACCGGAGTTTTTTTTTTTTTTTTTTTTTTTTTCACTCACCAGTCCTGCTAGTTCTTTATGAGAAATGTATTGCTCCTTGCAGCTGTGCGTTTTATGAACTCATTGGCGATTACATCCAGGTTCAGTGTTCGTGACAGAGTCTTGTGACAGTTAAGTAGTGCAACATGGTTCAACCTTGCCTGTCCCATTGTGGAGCACAGATAGGTTTTTAGCCTTCGGAGGCCGGAGAATGACCTCTCTGAGCTGCAAGACGTTACAGGGATAGTCAGCGTGAGTTTGACCAGTTTTGTGAGCTTTGGCAACATGGTTCTAAACAACTGTCTCTGATCGCCTTTTAAAAAGTCCACAACATCTTGGAAAGTGTTCAGTTGAACTCCGTGTTGTTTTGCCAAGTCCACGCACATATCCCGGTGCAGTGTGAGTCTGCTTTCATTAAAATCATCACCGTAAAACTGTGCAATGTTTTTGGAGTCACTTTTTCCAGACACAAATCCTCGACATCTTGGATGTGTTTGAATGCAGAAGGACTAAATCTGCAATCCAGGGACATGATGGCTGTGTCGATAATATCCAAGTATTGCTGTCGGTAAAGTTCCTCTGGTGTTTGGAAGCTGTGTGGCGACACGCCTCCATCGTTCAGCCGGCGGGGTATTTTTCTTGGTCTTGGCACAGCTGGCCTCTCCAAGTTCAGATCATTTGCTGCTGCCGTTGTGTTTTCCCAAAACTCTTGGAATCCTTCACGAAGACTTTTGATGTCTTCTCTGAGTGTGTTGATCATCTGTCTTGCTCTCTGTATATGTAACTGACTCTTTTGGAGTGCGGCATTGACCGTTTCCATGCGAGAGAAAAACTTCAGCATTATTTTCAAAGTGAAAAATGTGCTAAATTTCTGCAGATGCACAAGGATGCCGCTGGCTTTACCTCCTGCATCCCCTTTGTCGTTTAAACTTAAGTTTAAACGACCAGAAAGTCCAGAAGTCCAGAAATTCCAGTAGCGCGCTGTAGTTTAAAGCTATGGATTGCAAAGAGGTCGTTGTCACGGTCCAGCGCGTCGGGCACAGAGGTCTTAAAGCCGGTGCATCTTTGCTTTGAAACTCTTGAAACCAGGCGAGTCGCTTCGGAGACTGTCGGATGAGGGTGATCACTTAACGAACAACTGTCATAAAGTTGCGACATGGAGGCACTTTTTGGGCAACATCATGTACAACCAAATTCATGACATGTGCAGTGCAGTGGACGTACTGCGCTCGAGGCTCCTGCTCCTGCACACGAGCCTGCAGCCCAGTTCTAATGCCAGACACATTTGATACACCATCATAACACTGTCCTCTGCATTTACGGATCGTCAGTGAAAATCTCAATAGAACGTCGTTAAACAGCTGAAAAAGTGCACCTGCTGTTGTAAGAGGCGTTTCATAAAAGCCGACAAACATCTCCTCTGGCTCCAAACTTTCTGTAACAAAACGGAGGCAGATAGACACCTGCTCCGTCACTGTTAGATCAGCAGTTTCATCCATAATCACGGAAAAAACTTCAGCTGACCTTATGTCTTCAATGATAGTTCTCAGTACATCGTGGACCATAATTTCAGTCATTTCATTAAGGATTTCATGTGATAACCATTTACTCTCCTTACGAGCCAGTCATGACATCAGCTGTGGAATATCTGTGGACCTCAGTTTTAGCAGCTGGAGCAAGTTGGACTCCTCGTCTGTTTTTCCTCGTATGCAGTGGCGTGTCTAGAAAATTTTTGATGGGGGGGCCAGGTAGGGGCACAGATTTTGAAAAGGGTGGCACATGTAAATGTCCCATGACCTTTAAAAAAAACCTAATTTATTAAAAATTAGATCTTTCATCAGTCCTGATTTCTGATTATTGCAAAAGTACTGTGTTAAGCTGAATGTACTTTTAACCCTTACTACAACTAAGTTTTAACCACTACAGTGCGAAATTTTGAGAAATAATTTTCAAAACGTACAATCAGAAGCTTTGTCAGTGTTTATTCAGGATTAATGAATAGCATTATTTGCATAATATTTTTACTGACATAGGGCAGAAATGTTTTAGGCAGTTTAACATTTGCTCATCTGGTTGGCTAATATAACATTTTTTCCAATGCCTATGCAAAACCTTAACAAAAAGCAAACATTTTTCACAAACTGGGCAGTGGAGATTTTGACACACAAGAAAAAAAAAGAAAAAAAATAAAACAAACAAGCTTAAACATCAGAATCAGCTTGCTATATATCAGAGACTTAGAACAGGTTGATACGCCTGTTACGGTGACAGGTGGCAAAACGTGTTACAAAGGCATCCAGGCTCAATGATTGAGCTCTTTTTCTCTCAATACTCAATACAAAAAAGGCATAATATATATGCCTTCAATATGTTTATCTAAAAGTAGGATTGAGGGTTAAATACCATGAGGATGTCCCTGTGTAGTACATGATGCAGAAGATGTAGTCTCACAAGGTGCCACATTCTGATGACCTGGGTGATGATAAACATGTGAAGTGGTACCTGGAATAATAGCAAAATATTACATTACATAAAAAAGAGGATGTTTTTTAAAGCATCATTTCATTTTGCTTTACAATTATGTACAATAATATATACCTTTGCTTGGTGAATACAGGAGTGACGGGTCTTCATTTTCTTCCTCAGTGGCATCCTCCCTTACAGATCCTGAGATAAATATTTAAAATCTTTTACTGGAAGTAAATACCTCATTGTCATCCTTTTTAAAATCATACAGCCAAGATGAATACATTTTCATTCCTAATTAATACCATTTCTGCCTGTGGTTATGTAATCTGGTGGGTTAAATTATGGACAATACAATCATCCCTTCCTCACATTTATTTATTTTTTTGTTCCATTCCCACACATACCTTGATCTGCAGAACTCACTGTGGATGACAACTGCTGCACAGTCTCTCTCTCTCACTGTCCTTACTCTCTGCCTCCAGCTGTACTTTTGTCTTCTTGACAAAGAAACTCTCAATATTTTGAGACCTTTTCATTTTTCAATTTCTTTCCCTGTCTACTGGCTGACCCTGAAGAAATAAAGCAAAAATGTCTGTCACAAACAACAACTTTCTTGATAATTTTGACTAAGGTCCAGTACTGTTTCTCAAGAGATGATATGCAGGTTTTAGGCATTTCCTGCCCAAATATACCTAATTCAGATCAAATAGATCTCCCCAACAGCCAGTTCTGCACAAGCCTGTAAATGATCCACGTGTTGAAGCAGAGAAAATTCCAAAACTTGGAGGATATAAACATCCCTGCTATGAGCTATGAGCATGGCAGTCACGTCATGAGATAATTGCATGCTAATCTTAAAAAAAAAAAAAAAAAAACAAGAAAAGTTATCTGACGAATTAGCTAGCTAGCTAGACCATGTATGTTGCCTTATAATATAGGTGTATAAAGACGAACATATTCGACAAAAAATACGGTTAAGTTGGTATGGTGACATTTAGGCACAAAGTAAGTGACATTAAGTATCACCTGCAACCAAATCTGCACCTCCATACAGCAATTTGTGACTCGGATATTCTGTAGGCTACTACTGTCTGAAGAGAATTCTTCAGGGTTACTTGTTACATGATATTAAAATTTCACTCAAGTTTATGAGAAACTTCATATTACTTACCGGGATATTTATTTACAGTCGAGTCTTCTTATCTTTTACCAATATCGATTACTGCCGTTTGCTGCGCTGGTGTCTCCTCCCTTTGCAGGTGGATACTGAGAGGCTGTAGCAAGTACTGCATTCAGGTACCCTCCGATTTCGGAGCTTCACTGTGAAGACGCTATCATACGAAATGTCACTGAATTTCATCGTCAAAGTTTCGGCGGGGGGGCACTTGGGGTGGCCAGCCTAACTGGAGGGGTGGCCCGTGCCCCCCCGGGCCACCCCTCTGGACACGCCCCTGCTGCAACGTTCCACATAAATGTCCTGCAGGTTGGGGAGAGTTGTTCTGGTGGTCCGCTCAGCAACTCGGACCACCCTTTTTAGGGCCAAGAGGTCCTGCTTTGTGCAGTTCCCCATCCACATGGTGATGCTCCCACACAGAATGCTCTCAATGGTGCAGGTGTAAAAGTTCATGAGCACCCTGAGAGGGAGCTTAAAGTCTCTCAGTCGTCTGAGGAGGTACAGACGCTGTCTGGCCAGAGTTATCAGAGAACTTCTGAAGGTGGCACGTACTGGTGTACTTAAAGTCTGTGGTGTATACAATGAACAGGAAGAGAGACAGCACAGTCAGCACAGCTGTGAAGCTGTGAAGCTCCCATGTCACTCACCACTCAGTCAGACAAAGCACTGCCCATCCAGTAAAACTATGGTCTATCTGTTAGGTAGTCAGTAGCCCAAGAAGTGGTGGACAAGCTGACACCCATCCCGCGCAGCTTGTCACCCAGACACAGAGGCTGGTTGGTGTTGAATGCACTGGAAAAATAAAAGAAGTGATTCTCACCATGCTGTCAACACCATCAAGGTGTGAATGGGCCCGCTGCAGCATCCATCCCCACGTGGGGCTGCTAGACAAACTGTAGAAGGTCGAGCGAAGGTCAAACAAAAGTTGAGAGAAGGTCTCACCTGCAGCCTCATTTGGTCTAAGACCAGCTTCTCAAACACCTTCATCACATGACATGTAAGAGTAATAGTCGATAGTCATTCAAACAAGATGGGATCAGCGTTTTGGGAACAAGGACAAGGCAAGACATATTCCACAGCACCAGAAGCTTCAATTCAGGTTGAAGAGACGCTGGAGTGACACTGGTTGGTACAGTTCTTTAGAAACCCTGGCACTGATGGCTTTTCAAGGAGCATGGGGAGGACCGGGAAGCCGTAAGGTAGTGAAACAGCAGAGCAGTGATCATACATGGTGTAGGAAAAGAACAGAATTCATGCAGAGGTCAAACGGTACCATGACAAGATCTGAACCTGCAAACACTTGCAATGTAATAAAATACACAAACAAATTAATAAATTTAGGTTAAGGTTTGCTATTTGTTGGTTTCACACAGGAAGCCAACACAAGGGGACAGAGGAGGAGATGTAACTTCTGTAGTTCAAATGAAAGTAGTTCATGATAAGCATTTTATCATTTAACGTTTTGAGTTTAAGTGATGATTGTTCAATTAATATTCATAATAATGCCGTGGTGTTAAGCACAACTGGTTGAACCGTCGCCTCATGTTCGGATGCTACAGCTCTTTGACAAGGTGCTTGGCCCTACCTGAAGCCCTCTGCTGCATGTTTAGCCCTCTCTCTGATCTCTTTTTCTGTACACAAACTGTAAAATAAAGATCAAGATAATTATGATTTCTAATGATAGCAGTGAAGACAGCGTTTAATGACTGCAATAGCTAAAGATGGCTGTGTTACAAATTCTAACAGTTTGGAAAATTTATGCCATTATAAATGTTAAGTAAAATGTTTCTAAGTTTTATAGCTTTCATGTTTTATATTAAACAGATATGATACTGTGTAAATGTTTTCCTTCAAAAACAGGTGTTGTAAAACCTAAAAAAAAACACTCTTCCTGCTCTCTGAAACACTTATCAAGATTTAATCATGTATTTATCTATGTGACAAAAGCTGTTTAGACATTCTAAAAAGACGTGCAGTTTAAAATTTGGTATAAACACTTACTATGAAGGAAATCTTAGCCTGGGTTGAAAAGGGGTCACATGAGCAAATTCTGTGATGTTAAGTTAAGCTGTGAATTGTGCTCCTTGACTCATGCCGCTGTGTTGCACGCTAAGATCAAGGACACGCCTTTAAAGAATGAGGAAACATCAGTAGATAATGAGAAGCATCACGCTGTGAGCAGGTTTGTGGAAACAGAAAGTAAACTATGTTCTGACAATGGGGCTGGTGACACAGACAGTATACTTGCCATTGTTCCTGTACAAGTAAAGGCTAAGAAAGGCAACAAAGTTGATACATCATACGCTTCTTTAGACCCAGGCAGTACTGCAACGCTTTGCACCGAAAAGATAAGAATGAACTAAACCTACATGGAAAGAAGCCTGATATTCTTCTAACAACTATGGGACAGGAAAAGACTGTTAGCAGTCACATTGTAACTGGCCGAGAGGTGAGCAGTCCAGATAGTTATAACTTCATAGACCTACCAGAAGTTTTTTTTCCCAAATGACTATCCCTGCAAGCACAAAGAATAATCCACAGCAAGAAGACGTGGACAAATGGCCTTATCTGGAGAGAGTACAGATTCCTAGCATCCAGCCAGAAATTGGTCTACTAATTGGGACTAATGTTCCAAAGGCAATTGAACCTGAGGAGGTCATCAGGAGTATAAATGATGGACCTTACACCATATGAACCCCTCTGGGATGGACAGTGAACAGATCCTTACGGGAAAACAACTGTGATGCAAAAGGAAATGGAGTTGCTTATGTAAACAGAATATCTGTTGCTAAGCTGGATGACATGTGGAGCCAACAGTTCAAGTATGACTTTCCTGAATGCATCAGAGAAGAACTGGAAATGTCAAGAGAGGCTCTCCAAATCATGGACAGCGTGTCTGTCTCCACCAGAGTGATAAATGGAAAAAAAATGAAAAAGACAACTTTCCATAAATTTGTCTGCAAACCTCAATAACCTGAAACAGTGTTGTAAAAAAAGATGTACCAAAATTCCTCCACAACAATCTGGGAGGCTGATGACATTATATGAAAAAAAATAATTTCTTATCTAAAGGTGATTCTACAAGCTACTGAGTAGTTGGGTTTTATATTTAGTTTTTCTTCACGCAGAGATTCTACAGTTTTGTTTGTACTTTTTTTTAATACATGGTATGTACAAGTACTGTAGTTCAACTGAGTTTTATGTTTACAACATTTTAAGACTAAAGATTTGGTTCTGATATCTTAAATCTTGGAATTCTTATTTTTTTCTTTTTACGTGACTGTAAGTTGTTATTTTCCAATACAAACAAAAGGTATAGTTTTCTTTTAAGTCACGGTTTCAGAGAAACAGGTCTGCCTTTCTTACTCTTTCACTTTTCTCATTTTGATTTAAAAAAATTACACCTGCAGAGTTTACAGCCTATTGCAAAACATGGGAGGAGTATGTGAGAAGCAGGTATTTACTGTCATGAGACCTGTCTGCAGTCCTACTACTACTGCCTTGGTTTACACAGAAACAGACACTTGCTGGCTTTTCAAGGAGCATGGGGAGGACCGGCAAACCGTAAAGTAGTGAAACAGCAGAGCAGTGATCATACGTGGTGTAGAAAAAGAACAGAATTCATGCAGAGGTCAAACGGTGCCATGACACAGACACAAGATCTGTTCTATTCTATTCTATTCTATTCTACAGTCATGTAGCAGACGCTTTTATACAAAGCGACTTACATTTGAGAGTAAGAACAACACAAGCATGAATTCAAACAAGATGGGACATCATAATTAAGTGATAGTCAGACCGCTTTGAGTCCAGTTGGACCCAGGTGCTGTTATGTAGTGCTAGAGGCAGTGCATATAATATTTTTATTATTTTTTTTTTTTAAGTCATTTTTTTAAATTCAAGATCACGATTTCATCTCACAATATCAACTCGGTCATAAGTGCAATTATTACAATATACAATATCAACTTGGGCGTAAGTGCATGATTTCAACACACAATATCAACTTGGGTGTAAGTGCACACAGCTTCTTCAGTACTTGGTTGAGCCAAAGAGCTGGACAAATCTTTCTAACTCATTTAGTTAAGCTAAATGTGGAAATGCTCCTTAAACAACTGAGTCTTTAGCTTGCTCTTAAAAGTGGATAAGGACTCTGTGGATCGGATGGAGTTTGGTAGATCGTTCCACCACCGGGGAACAACAGAGGAGAAGAGTCTAGCTACTGATTTTGCGCCACCTTGTGGTGGGAGCACTAGGCGTCTTTCGCTGGCAGAGCGTAACTGTCGAGAGGGAGTGTAGCTCTGGATTAAGGAGTGAAGGTAGACTGGAGCCGTTTGGGTTATTGTTTTGTAAGCCAGAAGCAGAGCTTTGAATTTGATGCGTGCTGCAACTGGAAGCCAGTGAAGAGCAATTAGCAGCGGAGTGACATGAGCTCTTTTGGGCTGGTTGAAGACCAGACGTGCTGCTGCATTCTGGATCATCTGCAGAGGTTTAACTGAGCATGCAGGCAGGCCAGCCAGTAAGGAGTTGCAGTAGTCAATGCGTGAAATGACCAGAGCCTGGACCAGGAGCTGGGTCGTGTGTTCAGTCAGGTAGGGTCTGATCCGCCTGATGTTGTAAAGAGCAAATCGGCAAGACCGGGAAACTGAGGCAACATGGTCCTTAAAGGTCAGCTGGTTGTCTACCATGACACCAAGATTCCTGGTAGAAGACGTAGGCACAAGTGTGATAGAGTCAAGCTGCACGCTTATCTGTGGCGGTAAGGAAGGATTGGCTGGAAAGACAATAAGCTCAGTCTTGGACAGATTTAGCTGAAGGTGGCGATCCTTCATCCATGCGGAGATATCACCAAGGCATGCTGATATTCGCATTCAGACGGTTGCGTCGTCAGGTGGGAAACAAAGGAAAAGCTGAGTGTCATCTGCATTGCAGTGGTAGGAGAAACCATGAGAGCTAATGACTGCACCGAGTGAGGAGGTGTATAGTGAAAAGAGAAGAGGGCCAAGCACTGAGCCCTGAGGCACCCCTGTTGTCAGCCCATGTGATCTGGACATTCCCCCTTGCCAAGATACTTTGAATGATCTCCCTGTGAGTTAGGACGTAAACCACGAGAGGACAGATCCTGAGATGCCAAGCTCCAAGAGTTTGGAGAACAGTATATGATGGTTGACTGTGTCAAAGGCAGCAGACAGGTCCAACAGTATAAGGACTGAGGATTGACCAGTGGATCTGGCAAGCCGTAGGGAATCAGTAACTGACAAGAGAGCAGTTTCAGTAGAGTGACCTTTCCTATAGCCAGATTGATATGGATCAAACAGGTTGTTATCTTGGAGGAACTGTGAGACCTGACTGAAGACAGCACGCTCTAGTAATTTAGACATGAATGGAAGCAATGAGACCGGCCGGTAGTTTTCAGCCTGGGCTGGGTTGAGTGTGGGTTTCTTCAGCAGCGGGGTAACCCGAGCTTGCTTGAAAGCAGAAGGAAAGACACCGGATTTAAGAGAGGAGTTGATAATATGAGTTACTGCAGTTTTGACTGTAGGTAAAATGCTCTGCAGGATGTCAGAGGGAACAGGATCAAGAGGACAGGTTGTGGGTTTTGAGCTGACTAGAAGTTTAGAGACTTCGTCCTCATTTAGACAGCGGAAAGAGCAGAGTGAGGCACCAGTAGCTGGATTGGCAAGGCTGAGTTGGTCAGGCTCAGTGAATTGGTTACTGATGGTAGCAACCTTTTCAGTGAAGAAGGAAGCAAACATTTCTGCAGTCAGCACAGTGGGAGGCTGAGCGGGTGGTGGAGATAGAAGAGAGTTAAACGCCATGAACAGTTGTCGTGTGTTGGGAGCATTGCGGATCTTGTTCTGATAAAAGGCTATCTTGGCTGCCTTTAGGCTGAATGTGAAAGTCTCAAGTTTTTGCTGGTACTCAGACAAGTCAGTGTGCTCTTTTGATTTGCGCCACTTTCTTTCTGCACCCCTGAGTCTGGCTCTGTGTTCCCTCAGAACCTCTGTGAGCCATGGACTGGGAGGGTTTTGTCTGACTGGTTTTGACACCAGAGGACAGAGTTTGTCCAGAGAGGACGTGAGAGAGGAGCAGAGTGTTTCTGTAGCCTCATTAACAGACAGTAAGGAGAAGTCTGAGTGGGAAGGGAGGGTAGAGTAAACCTCATCAGACAGCTGTGTAGGTCTGAGGGATCTCAAGTTTCTGCGGTAGGACACCATTTTTGGAGCCACTTGATTGACATGAGGAAGGAAGACAGAGAATTTAACCAGGAAGTGGTCTGAGAGATGTAGCGGGGTGACGGACAGGTTGGCTGTGGAGCAGTTTCTGGTCAGCACCAAGTCAAGAGTATTGCCAGCTTTGTGTGTTGGAGGAGTCTGTACCAGTTTGAGATTGAAAGAGTAGATGAGAGCCAGAAAGTCAGTTGCCTGTGGTTTGCAAATGTGAATGTTCATGTCTCCCATGACAATTAGTGGTGTGCCATCATCAGGAATGTCAGAGAGAATCATGTCCATTTCAGAGACAAACTCATCTACAGTATACTGCCACCCGGAGGGCGGTAGATGACCAGAATGTATGCAGTGATGGGTATAAAGACCTTTACTGCGCGATACTCAAGTGATGAGCAGGTAGCCATAAGACGGACAGAAGTAAAGTTCCACTTTTTAGAGGTAAGAATGCCCGTTCCACCTCCTCGTCCAGCTGAGCGAGGTGTTTGGGTAAATTCTGCATTGACAGAAAGGGCAGCTGGTGTAGCTGTGTTTTCTGGATAGATCCAGGTTTCAGTCAGGGCTAGGACCTGAATGTCAGAGAGATTTTTCAAAGAATTGATGAATTCTGTTTTGTTCACTGCAGACTGACAGTTCCAGAGACCAAAGGTAACAGAGGGTGTGGCTGACGTGCATGCCATTGGAAAGGACAGGTTTTGCGGATTGCGGTGTCTATGGGTGACACGCCTTGGTCTGTACCCATGTCTGACAGGGATGAGTTTGAAGCACATTGTGCATTAATATAGTTGTGAGGAGCTTTAAGATCTGAACCTGCAAACACTTGCAATGTAATAAAATACACAAACAAATTAATAAATTTAGGTTAAGAGGGTGGTGGTAGGTGACTCATAACATTATAAAGGTACATTAGCTGTAGCAAGGCACTATGTGCAACATGCCCTTTGTTTGATCCTCCAAGAGGAGGAAGTTGGAAGAGAATGTATCAGAGTAGGGAGACAGCATGGAAGAAAATAAGTCAGTAAATAAATAAATAAATCTGTGCTATTTGTTGGTTTCACACAGGAAGCCAACACAAGGGGACAGAGGAGGAGATAAAACTTCTGTTGTTCAAATGAAAGTAGTTCATGATAAGCATTTTATCATTTAACGTTTTGAGTTTAAGTGATGATTGTTCAATTAATATTCATAATAATCCTGTGGTGTTAAGCACAACTGGTTGAACCGTCGCCTCATGTTCGGATGCTACAGCTCTTTGACAAGGTGCTTGGCCCTACCTGAAGCCCTTTGCTGCATGTTTAGCCCTCTCTCTGATCTCTTTTTCTGTACACAAACTGTAAAATAAAGATCAAGATAATTATGATTTCTAATGATAGCAGTGAAGACAGCGTTTAATGACTGCAATAGCTAAAGATGGTTGTGTTACAAATTCTAACAGTTTGGAAAATTTATGCCATTATAAATGTTAAGTAAAATGTTTCTAAGTTTTATAGCTTTCATGTTTTATATTAAACAGATATGATACTGTGTAATAGTAGTACTGTGTAAATGTTTTCCTTCAAAAACAGGTGTTGTAAAACCTAAAAAAAAAACACTCTTCCTGCTCTCTGAAACACTTATCAAGATTTAATCATGTATTTATCTATGTGACAAAAGCTGTTTAGACATTCTAAAAAGACGTGCAGTTTAAAATTTGGTATAAACACTTACTATGAAGGAAATCTTAGCCTGGGTTGAAAAGGGGTCACATGAGCAAATTCTGTGATGTTAAGTTAAGCTGTGAATTGTGCTCCTTGACTCATGCCGTTGTGTTGCACGCTAAGATCAAGGACACGCCTTTAAAGAATGAGGAAACATCAGTAGATAATGAGAAGCATCACGCTGTGAGCAGGTTTGTGGAAACAGAAAGTAAACTATGTTCTGACAATGGGGCTGGTGACACAGACAGTATACTTGCCATTGTTCCTGTACAAGTAAAGGCTAAGAAAGGCAACAAAGTTGATACATCATACGCTTCTTTAGACCCAGGCAGTACTGCAACGCTTTGCACCGAAAAGATAAGAATGAACTAAACCTACATGGAAAGAAGACTGATATTCTTCTAACAACTATGGGACAGGAAAAGACTGTTAGCAGTCACATTGTAACTGGCCTAGAGGTGAGCAGTCCAGATAGTTATAACTTCATAGACCTACCAGAAGTTTTTTTTCCCAAATGACTATCCCTGCAAGCACAAAGAATAATCCACAGCAAGAAGACGTGGACAAATGGCCTTATCTGGAGAGAGTACAGATTCCTAGCATCCAGCCAGAAATTGGTCTACTAATTGGGACTAATGTTCCAAAGGCAATTGAACCTGAGGAGGTCATCAGGAGTATAAATGATGGACCTTACACCATATGAACCCCTCTGGGATGGACAGTGAACAGATCCTTACGGGAAAACAACTGTGATGCAAAAGGAAATGGAGTTGCTTATGTAAACAGAATATCTGTTGCTAAGCTGGATGACATGTGGAGCCAACAGTTCAAGTATGACTTTCCTGAATGCATCAGAGAAGAACTGGAAATGTCAAGAGAGGCTCTCCAAATCATGGACAGCGTGTCTCGGTCCACCAGAGTGATAAATGGAAAAAAAATGAAAAAGACAACTTTCCATAAATTTGTCTGCAAACCTCAATAACCTGAAACAGTGTTGTAAAAAAAGATGTACCAAAATTCCTCCACAACAATCTGGGAGGCTGATGACATTATATGAAAAAAAATAATTTCTTATCTAAAGGTGATTCTACAAGCTACTGAGTAGTTGGGTTTTATATTTAGTTTTTCTTCACGCAGAGATTCTACAGTTTTGTTTGTACTTTTTTTTAATACATGGTATGTACAAGTACTGTAGTTCAACTGAGTTTTATGTTTACCACATTTTAAGACTAAAGATTTGGTTCTGATATCTTAAATCTTGGAATTCTTATTTTTTTCTTTTTACGTGACTGTAAGTTGTTATTTTCCAATACAAACAAAAGGTATAGTTTTCTTTTAAGTCACGGTTTCAGAGAAACAGGTCTGCCTTTCTTACTCTTTCACTTTTCTCATTTTGATTTAAGAAAAATACACCTGCAGAGTTTAGAGCCTATTGCAAAACATGGGAGGAGTATGTGAGAAGCAGGTATTTACTGTCATGAGACCTGTCTGCAGTCCTACTACTACTGCCTTGGTTTACACAGAAACAGACACTTGCTGGCTTTTCAAGGAGCATGGGGAGGACCGGCAAACCGTAAAGTAGTGAAACAGCAGAGCAGTGATCATACGTGGTGTAGAAAAAGAACAGAATTCATGCAGAGGTCAAACGGTGCCATGACACAGACACAAGATCTGTTCTATTCTATTCTATTCTATTCTATTCTATTCTACGGTCATGTAGCAGACGCTTTTATACAAAGCGACTTACATTTGAGAGTAAGAACAACACAAGCATGAATTCAAACAAGATGGGACGTCATAATTAAGTGATAGTCAGACCGCTTTGAGTCCAGTTGGACCCAGGTGCTGTTATGTAGTGCTAGAGGCAGTGCATATAATATTTTTATTTTTTTTAAGTCATTTTTTTAAATTCAAGATCACGATTTCATCTCACAATATCAACTCGGTCATAAGTGCAATTATTACAACATACAATATCAACTTGGGCGTAAGTGCATGATTTCAACACACAATATCAACTTGGGTGTAAGTGCACACAGCTTCTTCAGTACTTGGTTGAGCCAAAGAGCTGGACAAATCTTTCTAACTCATTTAGTTAAGCTAAATGTGGAAATGCTCCTTAAACAACTGAGTCTTTAGCTTGCTCTTAAAAGTGGATAAGGACTCTGTGGATCGGATGGAGTTTGGTAGATCGTTCCACCACCGGGGAACAACAGAGGAGAAGAGTCTAGCTACTGATTTTGCGCCACCTTGTGGTGGGAGCACTAGGCGTCTTTCGCTGGCAGAGCGTAACTGTCGAGAGGGAGTGTAGCTCTGGATTAAGGAGTGAAGGTAGACTGGAGCCGTTTGGGTTATTGTTTTGTAAGCCAGAAGCAGAGCTTTGAATTTGATGCGTGCTGCAACTGGAAGCCAGTGAAGAGCAATTAGCAGCGGAGTGACATGAGCTCTTTTGGGCTGGTTGAAGACCAGACGTGCTGCTGCATTCTGGATCATCTGCAGAGGTTTAACTGAGCATGCAGGCAGGCCAGCCAGTAAGGAGTTGCAGTAGTCAATGCGTGAAATGACCAGAGCCTGGACCAGGAGCTGGGTCGTGTGTTCAGTCAGGTAGGGTCTGATCCGCCTGATGTTGTAAAGAGCAAATCGGCAAGACCGGGAAACTGAGGCAACATGGTCCTTAAAGGTCAGCTGGTTGTCTACCATGACACCAAGATTCCTGGTAGAAGACGTAGGCACAAGTGTGATAGAGTCAAGCTGCACGCTTATCTGTGGCGGTAAGGAAGGATTGGCTGGAAAGACAATAAGCTCAGTCTTGGACAGATTTAGCTGAAGGTGGCGATCCTTCATCCATGCGGAGATATCACCAAGGCATGCTGATATTCGCATTGAGACGGTTGCGTCGTCAGGTGGGAAACAAAGGAAAAGCTGAGTGTCATCTGCATTGCAGTGGTAGGAGAAACCATGAGAGCTAATGACTGCACCGAGTGAGGAGGTGTATAGTGAAAAGAGAAGAGGGCCAATCACTGAGCCCTGAGGCACCCCTGTTGTCAGCCCATGTGATCTGGACATTCCCCCTTGCCAAGATACTTTGAATGATCTCCCTGTGAGTTAGGACGTAAACCACGAGAGGACAGATCCTGAGATGCCAAGCTCCAAGAGTTTGGAGAACAGTATATGATGGTTGACCGTGTCAAAGGCAGCAGACAGGTCCAACAGTATAAGGACTGAGGATTGACCAGTGGATCTGGCAAGCCGTAGGGAATCAGTAACTGACAAGAGAGCAGTTTCAGTAGAGTGACCTTTCCTATAGCCAGATTGATATGGATCAAACAGGTTGTTATCTTAGAGGAACTGTGAGACCTGACTGAAGACAGCACGCTCTAGTAATTTAGACATGAATGGAAGCAATGAGACCGGCCGGTAGTTTTCAGCCTGGGCTGGGTTGAGTGTGGGTTTCTTCAGCAGCGGGGTAACCCGAGCTTGCTTGAAAGCAGAAGGAAAGACACCGGATTTAAGAGAGGAGTTGATAATATGAGTTACTGCAGTTTTGACTGTAGGTAAAATGCTCTGCAGGATGTCAGAGGGAACAGGATCAAGAGGACAGGTTGTGGGTTTTGAGCTGACTAGAAGTTTAGAGACTTCGTCCTCATTTAGACAGCGGAAAGAGCAGAGTGAGGCACCAGTAGCTGGATTGGCAAGGCTGAGTTGGTCAGGCTCAGTGAATTGGTTACTGATGGTAGCAACCTTTTCAGTGAAGAAGGAAGCAAACATTTCTGCAGTCAGCACAGTGGGAGGCTGAGCGGGTGGTGGAGATAGAAGAGAGTTAAACGCCATGAACAGTTGTCGTGTGTTGGGAGCATTGCGGATCTTGTTCTGATAAAAGGCTATCTTGGCTGCCTTTAGGCTGAATGTGAAAGTCTCAAGTTTTTGCTGGTACTCAGACAAGTCAGTGTGCTCTTTTGATTTGCGCCACTTTCTTTCTGCACCCCTGAGTCCGGCTCTGTGTTCCCTCAGAACCTCTGTGAGCCATGGACTGGGAGGGTTTTGTCTGACTGGTTTTGACACCAGAGGACAGAGTTTGTCCAGAGAGGACGTGAGAGAGGAGCAGAGTGTTTCTGTAGCCTCATTAACAGACAGTAAGGAGAGGTCTGAGTGGGAAGGGAGGGTAGAGTAAACCTCATCAGACAGCTGTGTAGGTCTGAGGGATCTCAAGTTTCTGCGGTAGGACACCATTTTTGGAGCCACTTGATTGACATGAGGAAGGAAGACAGAGAATTTAACCAGGAAGTGGTCTGAGAGATGTAGCGGGGTGACGGACAGGTTGGCTGTGGAGCAGTTTCTGGTCAGCACCAAGTCAAGAGTATTGCCAGTTTTGTGTGTTGGAGGAGTCTGTACCAGTTTGAGATTGAAAGAGTAGATGAGAGCCAGAAAGTCAGTTGCCTGTGGTTTGCAAATGTGAATGTTCATGTCTCCCATGACAATTAGTGGTGTGCCATCATCAGGAATGTCAGAGAGAATCATGTCCATTTCAGAGACAAACTCATCTACAGTATACTGCCACCCGGAGGGCGGTAGATGACCAGAATGTATGCAGTGATGGGTATAAAGACCTTTACTGCGCGATACTCAAGTGATGAGCAGGTAGCCATAGGACGGACAGAAGTAAAGTTCCACTTTTTAGAGGTAAGAATGCCCGTTCCACCTCCTCGTCCAGCTGAGCGAGGTGTTTGGGTAAATTCTGCATTGACAGAAAGGGCAGCTGGTGTAGCTGTGTTTTCTGGATGGATCCAGGTTTCAGTCAGGGCTAGGACCTGAATGTCAGAGAGATTTTTCAAAGAATTGATGAAATCTCTTTTGTTCACTGCAGACTGACAGTTCCAGAGACCAAAGGTAACAGAGGGTGTGGCTGACGTGCATGCCATTGGAAAGGACAGGTTTTGCGGATTGCGGTGTCTATGGGTGACACGCCTTGGTCTGTACCCATGTCTGACAGGGATGAGTTTGAAGCACATTGTGCATTAATATAGTTGTGAGGAGCTTTAAGATCTGAACCTGCAAACACTTGCAATGTAATAAAATACACAAACAAATTAATAAATTTAGGTTAAGAGGGTGGTGGTAGGTGACTCATAACATTATAAAGGTACATTAGCTGTAGCAAGGCATTATGTGCAACATGCCCTTTGTTTGATCCTCCAAGAGGAGGAAGTTGGAAGAGAATGTATCAGAGTAGGGAGACAGCATGGAAGAAAATAAGTCAGTAAATAAATAAATAAATCTGTGCTATTTGTTGGTTTCACACAGGAAGCCAACACAAGGGGACAGAGGAGGAGATATAACTTCTGTAGTTCAAATGAAAGTAGTTCATGATAAGCATTTTATCATTTAACGTTTTGAGTTTAAGTGATGATTGTTCAATTAATATTCATAATAATGCCGTGGTGTTAAGCACAACTGGTTGAACCGTCGCCTCATGTTCGGATGCTACAGCTCTTTGACAAGGTGCTTGGCCCTACCTGAAGCCCTCTGCTGCATGTTTAGCCCTCTCTCTGATCTCTTTTTCTGTACACAAACTGTAAAATAAAGATCAAGATAATTATGATTTCTAATGATAGCAGTGAAGACAGCGTTTAATGACTGCAATAGCTAAAGATGGTTGTGTTACAAATTCTAACAGTTTGGAAAATTTATGCCATTATAAATGTTAAGTAAAATGTTTCTAAGTTTTATAGCTTTCATGTTTTATGTTAAACAGATATGATACTGTGTAAATGTTTTCCTTCAAAAACAGGTGTTGTAAAACCTAAAAAAAAAACACTCTTCCTGCTCTCTGAAACACTTATCAAGATTTAATCATGTATTTATCTATGTGACAAAAGCTGTTTAGACATTCTAAAAAGACGTGCAGTTTAAAATTTGGTATAAACACTTACTATGAAGGAAATCTTAGCCTGGGTTGAAAAGGGGTCACATGAGCAAATTCTGTGATGTTAAGTTAAGCTGTGAATTGTGCTCCTTGACTCATGCCGCTGTGTTGCACGCTAAGATCAAGGACACGCCTTTTAAAGAATGAGGAAACATCAGTAGATAATGAGAAGCATCACGCTGTGAGCAGGTTTGTGGAAACAGAAAGTAAACTATGTTCTGACAATGGGGCTGGTGACACAGACAGTATACTTGCCATTGTTCCTGTACAAGTAAAGGCTAAGAAAGGCAACAAAGTTGATACATCATACGCTTCTTTAGACCCAGGCAGTACTGCAACGCTTTGCACCGAAAAGATAAGAATGAACTAAACCTACATGGAAAGAAGCCTGATATTCTTCTAACAACTATGGGACAGGAAAAGACTGTTAGCAGTCACATTGTAACTGGCCGAGAGGTGAGCAGTCCAGATAGTTATAACTTCATAGACCTACCAGAAGTTTTTTTTCCCAAATGACTATCCCTGCAAGCACAAAGAATAATCCACAGCAAGAAGACGTGGACAAATGGCCTTATCTGGAGAGAGTACAGATTCCTAGCATCCAGCCAGAAATTGGTCTACTAATTGGGACTAATGTTCCAAAGGCAATTGAACCTGAGGAGGTCATCAGGAGTATAAATGATGGACCTTACACCATATTAACCCCTCTGGGATGGACAGTGAACAGATCCTTACGGGAAAACAACTGTGATGCAAAAGGAAATGGAGTTGCTTATGTAAACAGAATATCTGTTGCTAAGCTGGATGACATGTGGAGCCAACAGTTCAAGTATGACTTTCCTGAATGCATCAGAGAAGAACTGGAAATGTCAAGAGAGGCTCTCCAAATCATGGACAGCGTGTCTCGGTCCACCAGAGTGATAAATGGAAAAAAAAATGAAAAAGACAACTTTCCATAAATTTGTCTGCAAACCTCAATAACCTGAAACAGTGTTGTAAAAAAAGATGTACCAAAATTCCTCCACAACAATCTGGGAGGCTGATGACATTATATGAAAAAAAATAATTTCTTATCTAAAGGTGATTCTACAAGCTACTGAGTAGTTGGGTTTTATATTTAGTTTTTCTTCACGCAGAGATTCTACAGTTTTGTTTGTACTTTTTTTTAATACATGGTATGTACAAGTACTGTAGTTCAACTGAGTTTTATGTTTACAACATTTTAAGACTAAAGATTAGGTTCTGATATCTTAAATCTTGGAATTCTTATTTTTTTCTTTTTACGTGACTGTAAGTTGTTATTTTCCAATACAAACAAAAGGTATAGTTTTCTTTTAAGTCACGGTTTCAGAGAAACAGGTCTGCCTTTCTTACTCTTTCACTTTTCTCATTTTGATTTAAAAAAATTACACCTGCAGAGTTTAGAGCCTATTGCAAAACATGGGAGGAGTATGTGAGAAGCAGGTATTTACTGTCATGAGACCTGTCTGCAGTCCTACTACTACTGCCTTGGTTTACACAGAAACAGACACTTGCTGGCTTTTCAAGGAGCATGGGGAGGACCGGCAAACCGTAAAGTAGTGAAACAGCAGAGCAGTGATCATACGTGGTGTAGAAAAAGAACAGAATTCATGCAGAGGTCAAACGGTGCCATGACACAGACACAAGATCTGTTCTATTCTATTCTATTCTATTCTACAGTCATGTAGCAGACGCTTTTATACAAAGCGACTTACATTTGAGAGTAAGAACAACACAAGCATGAATTCAAACAAGATGGGACATCATAATTAAGTGATAGTCAGACCGCTTTGAGTCCAGTTGGACCCAGGTGCTGTTATGTAGTGCTAGAGGCAGTGCATATAATATTTTTATTATTTTTTTTTTTTAAGTCATTTTTTTTAAATTCAAGATCACGATTTCATCTCACAATATTAACTCGGTCATAAGTGCAATTATTACAATATACAATATCAACTTGGGCGTAAGTGCATGATTTCAACACACAATATCAACTTGGGTGTAAGTGCACACAGCTTCTTCAGTACTTGGTTGAGCCAAAGAGCTGGACAAATCTTTCTAACTCATTTAGTTAAGCTAAATGTGGAAATGCTCCTTAAACAACTGAGTCTTTAGCTTGCTCTTAAAAGTGGATAAGGACTCTGTGGATCGGATGGAGTTTGGTAGATCGTTCCACCACCGGGGAACAACAGAGGAGAAGAGTCTAGCTACTGATTTTGCGCCACCTTGTGGTGGGAGCACTAGGCGTCTTTCGCTGGCAGAGCGTAACTGTCGAGAGGGAGTGTAGCTCTGGATTAAGGAGTGAAGGTAGACTGGAGCCGTTTGGGTTATTGTTTTGTAAGCCAGAAGCAGAGCTTTGAATTTGATGCGTGCTGCAACTGGACGCCAGTGAAGAGCAATTAGCAGCGGAGTGACATGAGCTCTTTTGGGCTGGTTGAAGACCAGACGTGCTGCTGCATTCTGGATCATCTGCAGAGGTTTAACTGAGCATGCAGGCAGGCCAGCCAGTAAGGAGTTGCAGTAGTCAATGCGTGAAATGACCAGAGCCTGGACCAGGAGCTGGGTCGTGTGTTCAGTCAGGTAGGGTCTGATCCGCCTGATGTTGTAAAGAGCAAATCGGTAAGACCGGGAAACTGAGGCAACATGGTCCAGGTCAGCTGGTTGTCTACCATGACACCAAGATTCCTGGTAGAAGACGTAGGCACAAGTGTGATAGAGTCAAGCTGCACGCTTATCTGTGGCGGTAAGGAAGGATTGGCTGGAAAGACAATAAGCTCAGTCTTGGACAGATTTAGCTGAAGGTGGCGATCCTTCATCCATGCGGAGATATCAGCAAGGCATGCTGATATTCGCATTGAGACGGTTGCGTCGTCAGGTGGGAAAGAAAGGAAAAGCTGAGTGTCATCTGCATTGCAGTGGTAGGAGAAACCATGAGAGCTAATGACTGCACCGAGTGAGGAGGTGTATAGTGAAAAGAGAAGAGGGCCAAGCACTGAGCCCTGAGGCACCCCTGTTGTCAGCCCATGTGATCTGGACATTCCCCCTTGCCAAGATACTTTGAATGATCTCCCTGTGAGTTAGGACGTAAACCACGAGAGGACAGATCCTGAGATGCCAAGCTCCAAGAGTTTGGAGAACAGTATATGATGGTTGACCGTGTCAAAGGCAGCAGACAGGTCCAACAGTATAAGGACTGAGGATTGACCAGTGGATCTGGCAAGCCGTAGGGAATCAGTAACTGACAGGAGAGCAGTTTCAGTAGAGTGACCTTTCCTATAGCCAGATTGATATGGATCAAACAGGTTGTTATCTTGGAGGAACTGTGAGACCTGACTGAAGACAGCACGCTCTAGTAATTTAGACATGAATGGAAGCAATGAGACCGGCCGGTAGTTTTCAGCCTGGGCTGGGTTGAGTGTGGGTTTCTTCAGCAGCGGGGTAACCCGAGCTTGCTTGAAAGCAGAAGGAAAGACACCGGATTCAAGAGAGGAGTTGATAATATGAGTTACTGCAGTTTTGACTGTAGGTAAAATGCTCTGCAGGATGTCAGAGGGAACAGGATCAAGAGGACAGGTTGTGGGTTTTGAGCTGACTAGAAGTTTAGAGACTTCGTCCTCATTTAGAGAGCAGAAAGAGCAGAGTGAGGCACCAGTAGCTGGATTGGCAAGGCTGAGTTGGTCAGGCTCAGTGAATTGGTTACTGATGGTAGCAACCTTTTCAGTGAAGAAGGAAGCAAACATTTCTGCAGTCAGCACAGTGGGAGGCTGAGCGGGTGGTGGAGATAGAAGAGAGTTAAACGCCATGAACAGTTGTCGTGTGTTGGGAGCATTGCGGATCTTGTTCTGATAAAAGGCTATCTTGGCTGCCTTTAGGCTGAATGTGAAAGTCTCAAGTTTTTGCTGGTACTCAGACAAGTCAGTGTGCTCTTTTGATTTGCACCACTTTCTTTCTGCACCCCTGAGTCCGGCTCTGTGTTCCCTCAGAACCTCTGTGAGCCATGGACTGGGAGGGTTTTGTCTGACTGGTTTTGACACCAGAGGACAGAGTTTGTCCAGAGAGGACGTGAGAGAGGAGCAGAGTGTTTCTGTAGCCTCATTAACAGACAGTAAGGAGAAGTCTGAGTGGGAAGGGAGGGTAGAGTAAACCTCATCAGACAGCTGTGTAGGTCTGAGGGATCTCAAGTTTCTGCGGTAGGACACCATTTTTGGAGCCACTTGATTGACATGAGGAAGGAAGACAGAGAATTTAACCAGGAAGTGGTCTGAGAGATGTAGCGGGGTGACAGACAGGTTGGCTGTGGAGCAGTTTCTGGTCAGCACCAAGTCAAGAGTATTGCCAGCTTTGTGTGTTGGAGGAGTCTGTACCAGTTTGAGATTGAAAGAGTAGATGAGAGCCAGAAAGTCAGTTGCCTGTGGTTTGCAAATGTGAATGTTCATGTCTCCCATGACAATTAGTGGTGTGCCATCATCAGGAATGTCAGAGAGAATCATGTCCATTTCAGAGACAAACTCATCTACAGTATACTGCCACCCGGAGGGCGGTAGATGACCAGAATGTATGCAGTGATGGGTATAAAGACCTTTACTGCGCGATACTCAAGTGATGAGCAGGTAGCCATAGGACGGACAGAAGTAAAGTTCCACTTTTTAGAGGTAAGAATGCCCGTTCCACCTCCTCGTCCAGCTGAGCGAGGTGTTTGGGTAAATTCTGCATTGACAGAAAGGGCAGCTGGTGTAGCTGTGTTTTCTGGATGGATCCAGGTTTCAGTCAGGGCTAGGACCTGAATGTCAGAGAGATTTTTCAAAGAATTGATGAAATCTCTTTTGTTCACTGCAGACTGACAGTTCCAGAGACCAAAGGTAACAGAGGGTGTGGCTGACGTGCATGCCATTGGAAAGGACAGGTTTTGCGGATTGCGGTGTCTATGGGTGACACGCCTTGGTCTGTACCCATGTCTGACAGGGATGAGTTTGAAGCACATTGTGCATTAATATAGTTGTGAGGAGCTTTAAGATCTGAACCTGCAAACACTTGCAATGTAATAAAATACACAAACAAATTAATAAATTTAGGTTAAGAGGGTGGTGGTAGGTGACTCATAACATTATAAAGGTACATTAGCTGTAGCAAGGCATTATGTGCAACATGCCCTTTGTTTGATCCTCCAAGAGGAGGAAGTTGGAAGAGAATGTATCAGAGTAGGGAGACAGCATGGAAGAAAATAAGTCAGTAAATAAATAAATAAATCTGTGCTATTTGTTGGTTTCACACAGGAAGCCAACACAAGGGGACAGAGGAGGAGATATAACTTCTGTAGTTCAAATGAAAGTAGTTCATGATAAGCATTTTATCATTTAACGTTTTGAGTTTAAGTGATGATTGTTCAATTAATATTCATAATAATGCCGTGGTGTTAAGCACAACTGGTTGAACCGTCGCCTCATGTTCGGATGCTACAGCTCTTTGACAAGGTGCTTGGCCCTACCTGAAGCCCTCTGCTGCATGTTTAGCCCTCTCTCTGATCTCTTTTTCTGTACACAAACTGTAAAATAAAGATCAAGATAATTATGATTTCTAATGATAGCAGTGAAGACAGCGTTTAATGACTGCAATAGCTAAAGATGGTTGTGTTACAAATTCTAACAGTTTGGAAAATTTATGCCATTATAAATGTTAAGTAAAATGTTTCTAAGTTTTATAGCTTTCATGTTTTATGTTAAACAGATATGATACTGTGTAAATGTTTTCCTTCAAAAACAGGTGTTGTAAAACCTAAAAAAAAACACTCTTCCTGCTCTCTGAAACACTTATCAAGATTTAATCATGTATTTATCTATGTGACAAAAGCTGTTTAGACATTCTAAAAAGACGGGCAGTTTAAAATTTGGTATAAACACTTACTATGAAGGAAATCTTAGCCTGGGTTGAAAAGGGGTCACATGAGCAAATTCTGTGATGTTAAGTTAAGCTGTGAATTGTGCTCCTTGACTCATGCCGTTGTGTTGCACGCTAAGATCAAGGACACGCCTTTAAAGAATGAGGAAACATCAGTAGATAATGAGAAGCATCACGCTGTGAGCAGGTTTGTGGAAACAGAAAGTAAACTATGTTCTGACAATGGGGCTGGTGACACAGACAGTATACTTGCCATTGTTCCTGTACAAGTAAAGGCTAAGAAAGGCAACAAAGTTGATACATCATACGCTTCTTTAGACCCAGGCAGTACTGCAACGCTTTGCACCGAAAAGATAAGAATGAACTAAACCTACATGGAAAGAAGACTGATATTCTTCTAACAACTATGGGACAGGAAAAGACTGTTAGCAGTCACATTGTAACTGGCCGAGAGGTGAGCAGTCCAGATAGTTATAACTTCATAGACCTACCAGAAGTTTTTTTTCCCAAATGACTATCCCTGCAAGCACAAAGAATAATCCACAGCAAGAAGACGTGGACAAATGGCCTTATCTGGAGAGAGTACAGATTCCTAGCATTGTTGTGGAATTTTTAGTTATCAAAGATCACACACTAAGTGAGAATCGAACAAAGTATTATTTATTAAGAGCTGATCAGCAATGAGAGTCCCACAGTCAAAGGAGTTTGTCTGCGTGAGTCTGGGGAGATACCAGTGAGCTTAGTTAATATACCAGGCATGAGCTGATAACATCACAGTAGGAGGTCATTGTTTTAAATTCCTCACATAGCTGTTAACAAATGTTACGGAGTGAAGGGTGCAAAGGAGGAAGCTCACTAAACTCTCAACATCTGTTGAGGGGATGAGAGAGGGGGGAAGGTGTGAGAAGGAGTTCTTATCTAAATACACAGACATACAAAGTGTAACCTACAAACTATAAGGGTATATGAATAAATTTTCCATTACAATCCACCCCTTTGATTAAAATGCAACATATTAATCACACATAAAGAGGTTAAATTTTCCAAAGAGATTGATAGATCTTCCACAGTCCATGCTAGTTCCCCAACCCCCCACCAGGGCAAAGCCATCATAAATCCTTTCATCTGTGGAGAGAAGATACCGCGTTTAACGGATGGGGGTGATAAAAGGGGTCAGGAAAAGGCCGTAATGTTTAAACACAACAACTCCTAAGTCTCACTCTGTAGAAAGAGAACAGTCAGGGAATAATCACAAGAATTTAAGGTGAACGAGTCAGAGCGTTTGGGGCAAGGTGAGGATATACATGAGACAGGAATAATACGCTGACAAACTAGAGTGTCTTAAAGAGAATAGTGCATCTGTCCCGTTTCACAAAAAAAAAAAAAAAATAGTTCTGGATAAAACACATGTGGAGTTTGTATTGCTGGAAAATTCAGTGTTGTCATGATGCTGAAGAGTGTGGTCGTCTCGGTGGTGCTTCCTCAAGGAGGGTGCTTCTGTCCCCTGCAGTCATCTGGCGGGTTGGGACGAAGCTGGGGCGCGTTGTGTTGGGCGAGGCCCGGTTGGATCCAGGCATCAGAGGAGGAAGGCGACAAGGATGAAGAGGATGACGCACGACCATCCCCTCACGGCAGCCTGGGTGTACTTCATGTTGTCACGTGGAGAATGGACTATCTCGCACGGGGCTGACCTCAGGGATTATTCTGTCCTGTGGTTGAGAGGTCAGCTGGAGCTCGGGTTGGTGTACCTTGGAACCTCCTACAGTGGGATGTGTGAATCCACGTGGGCCTTTCAGCGACCTTCACTGCTGTATGAGTGACCAACAGGACCTGGAATGGACCCAGCCACCTTTCAAAAACGCCAGTGCTTTCTTCTCGTCTCCCGGACCAAGATCCAGTCTCCCGGAACCAAGGAGTGGAGCAGATCTGATGCTGGCGTGGCAGGCCTTCCTTACCCACACTGTGTACCTGTGAAAGAACTTTCTGTTCAAAAGGAATCAGAGATGTTATTTAGAATATCACCTCCCTTTTGTCACATGGTCCACCCCATGTGACAACCTAGCAAACCATGGGAAGAAATGACAAGGAAGAATGATAAGAAAGGCAGGGTTGTCCATCAGTAGCGCGCACAATACCTGCAGAACCAGGGGTGCATGGTGGAATAGTCAATTTATCAAAAAAAACTGATATACTTTCCATCTTTGTTAATATGTCACATTATCCAGATAAGAGTGAAATTGTACACAAAACATTAAAATTCTTGTATGCTTGAATCCTAAAGTTGCCTGTTCCGGCATCCCCCTGTAAAAACAATCCTCATCAGCATAAGCACATGTGTACATGGTGATATATTCCACTCCACCTGTAAAAGTTTATCCCAAAATGTCATAAGGGTCAAGTCATTTTTGATTTTAGAATGCACATACACATATTTTACAAAAAGAGATGTAGAGTAGACGTCTCCTCCTCCTGTAAACAGATTATCAGACCTTCTTTTCATGACAATAAATGTGTGTAACTGTTAATGGCAGCAGAATTAACAGCGTTATAAAACAGCAATCAGCCTTCTGTGGAAACAATCCTGGATAAGAACCTGCTGGAAGAAAAGTTCATTCAATATCAGTCCATCAGTGGTTTGTCGTCAGGTCAGAGTCAGAAAACTTTGTCAAAGTCATGTCAGTAGTTCTGCGCAGAAAGGCCAAATCAGAGCAGGTCAATTTTCCTGCATTCGTGAGGATCCTTAAATTCATTTTAAAATTGTTTGGAAAACATTAATTGTTTTGGAGATTTTTATTATTAATGCTTTCAACTCCAAGATGATATGGACGTAAACCCAATTGGAATTTCTTTGAATAATGTGTCCATCATCAGCCAAATTTGCTCGAGCAGCGCTTTCCTCTTTTAGTCTTTTACAAAACCCTTTTTCCATTATTATTATTTGTATAAGAGAATCAGTTTAAAATATCCATGGATATCAGACCAATGTGAAACAAGTTTTTAATTTTCTTCTTCTGGTATCTCAATGGTCATCTTATAGTGCATTTTCCTGTTTTAATGCAGAGCTAACAATGACCTAAAAGTAATTTTATCTGCCTCAACATTTGTTGTTTAAGTGTTTAAGGTTTTCTTTGTTTTCCCTAAAGTAATTTGCATACAGTTACATCTGATAACAGTTAATAGAGGAGCTCCTTAACGTAATTTAATTCATACATCAGCATTTTCTTTAGGTCTTAGGAAATTCCCTCTAAGCAATTTATTTATTGATTCATCTGTTTTCAGACAGATTTCAGATTTTTAGTTTGCTTGACTGAAAAATAAATCTATTATGTTTTCAGTTTGTATCTTTAAAACTGTTTCAGATTCAATTCTTGTTTAATATAGATTATAGATACCGTACCAAGAGTATTAAAACCCTAACCTAAGCCATTTGTGAAAGATAAAAATTTAAAATAATCAGGACCCAGAGACACATGAACGGTTTTGGTGCAATTTACGCACACACTTAAGGTTTTCTGGAAATCAGGGGACTTGCAGTTTGCATCACCACAGAGAACCAAGCAGGGAAACTGCCATTCAGTATTACAGAAATGTACAAAAGGATCAGTATGTTGGCATTTCCACCTCTGGCAGGAAGGTTTTACTCACTCTCACTACTTCAGCTGTAGTAATGAGAGAGAAACCATCTTATCTGATCCTGGGTCAACGGTTAGACGGGTAATCTGGAGGAAATATAACTTCATGTGTCAGTGAGTAACAATTAGAATGCATCTGAAGGGATAAAATAAACAAAACATTATTTTCATCCCGTTTTACTCATTTTCTTCTCCTCTATAAATGAGCCGATCAGTGTTGGATAACTGAGGAAAGGTTGTTGCCACCAGCTCACTAAACATGTTCTGTTCTTTCTAAATCATGAAAACAAACAAGACAGGGTTAGTAGCTCATCATTTCATGTTATGTGATGTCAGTAGCAAGCAAGTACTTCGTTGCAGTGAGCGTGCGTGTATTTGTAAAGGTGTCTCTAGTTCCAGCTGTGAACTAGTCTTTTGTGTGTGAAATGTCTAGACGTGAAGCTTCTTCTGTTTACTCTTTAACACTTTCTTTCCATAAACGATGTAGATCTGCTTAACTTCAATAAAGATTTTGAATTAAATCATTAATTATTTGTGGTAAGAAATCAGAACAATCTCACCATCATTGTTTTAACTGGTCACATGACTGCTTCCATCCCCGAGTCAGCTCTACCGTGGATCAGTCAGACGGCAAACCGCCTTTTGATTTTATGGCCAATGACCCTTTTTTCACCACGTGGATGTTCTCTCTCTGGTCAGTAGAACCGGATGGTTTTCCAACCTCGGGTCTTCAGCACCCACCTCTCGGTTTGCCCCTCAAAGTCCAGCAGCCACGCCACCTCAGAGCTGGACTACAGAGCTCACAGTCAGTTTCTTGTCCCAGTTAATCTTCTTGTCCTCTGAACAAAACGCATGATCAGGAGCGTTGTGGAGGATGGTGTCCTACCATCCAAAAACAGATGTTTACATGTCCATCAAACATCTGGTTTCAGTCTCTTTGAAACTAGAAGCAGAGGAACTCTGGTGGTAATTGCTGGATATCAGATGTCTTTGTTTCTTCTCTTGAATCTTGTAGAACATCGGGTGGTGTTGGTAGATATGGCATCCGTATCAGTTCGTAGGACATGGTGGTGATAGAAAGTTTATATATATATATATATATATACATATATATATATCAGTGGGTCTCTGCTGACTTTTATCCCGGTGGAAGAACTGAGTCGGGTCAGGTATGCAGCCTGTGAGCTTCAGGAGAGGGTGTCTCCGACGGAGACGGAGGAAGGAGGAAAAGAAGAAAAAGAAAATAGGGTCAATATTTATCCTACAAAGATTATGCATGTGTCTGAGGAAAGTTGCAAGTGTTTTCTCTCAGAGATTTGACAAAGCTAAAAATAAATCTTCAGTGTGTGTATCTAATTTCCTTTAAGGTAAAAATTGTTTATGTTTGACAAGGTTTAAAGAACACACAAATTAAGTAGAAAGAACACAATAAAATTAAAGCATTGTGATGAAGGTGTCTGGAAGAAAGGACTGAAAGTCTTATAAAATATTTTATAAATGCAAATACAAGTCAGCTGAGACTCAAAAACTATGGTTTTTCAAACAACCAGCTTTTACAACCCGAAGGTGTCCTTGTATGTATTAAGTATTCTGGAGCAGAACAAAACATTTCCTCAGCCTGATCAGATCATTTTTTCATTATCTGGATCTTTTCCAGACGTAATTTTAGCATCTCCTTCTAATTTAGTTTTTTCTGTTAAAAGTACCCATTTTATTTCTTCATGAGATTTCTCAATCCTACTTAAACTGTTAGACAGAGCTTCATTATTACCAGCAACGTGTCCTCTCTCTCTGTTGCTTCGGAATGTGAGGGAAATATCCAACCACACACTTTAACACTTTAACTCTTTCGTTATCTTCTTATTATTTGGTATCATTATTCTTCCCTTTTATGCTTCAGCAATACACTTATTTTATGTAATATATTTATTTCTTCTTTAGTTATTTTATAAGGTGCACCTATTTGACATTTTCATATATTTATTTTATTACTTATATATATCCTTAAATATTTTGTTTGGCCCTTTTATTTATTTATTTATTTATTTATTTTTTCTTTGTTACATATTGGGGAGTCCCATTTACTCTCCTTCCCCGTTACAGCTGTGTTTCCCATTATGCAGCTAGGACGTCTCCTGCTGGATTTTCTCTCTGTTTTCGGGTTGTCCAAACCCAGGCACAAAAATTACTAAAACGCCTCTTATTACCACTGAAGTTTTCACTCCAGTGCCGGACTAACTCTACCCTACCGCAGTAGAATAGTGACCTACCTTGCCTCACAAGATAGTGGGACCCTGCGAAAAGGAGCAGTAAATGGGAGTCCGATATGTAAACTTCTCACCGTGTGTGATTCTGGATGCTGCTCCACATGCAGACTTCGTTCTGGATATCAGTGGTGCCTGAACGGAGTCCCTCCACCGTCCCCTGTCGGTTAAGGCTGACCCAGGGGCTGAAGTATCCTTCAGGATGCGCAATCACGGGTTCTGGTCCTCCGGTCAGTCACTCAAGATATCCTGCCGACAACGCCAAATTGTTGTGGAATTTTTAGTTATCAAAGATCACACACTAAGTGAGAATCGAACAAAGTATTATTTATTAAGAGCTGATCAGCAATGAGAGTCCCACAGTCAAAGGAGTTTGTCTGCGTGAGTCTGGGGAGATACCAGTGAGCTTAGTTAATATACCAGGCATGAGCTGATAACATCACAGTAGGAGGTCATTGTTTTAAATTCCTCACATAGCTGTTAACAAATGTTACGGAGTGAAGGGTGCAAAGGAGGAAGCTCACTAAACTCTCAACATCTGTTGAGGGGATGAGAGAGGGGGGGAAGGTGTGAGAAGGAGTTCTTATCTAAATACACAGACATACAAAGGGGATGAGAGAGGGGGGAAGGTGTGAGAAGGAGTTCTTATCTAAATACACAGACATACAAAGGGGATGAGAGAGGGGGGAAGGTGTGAGAAGGAGTTCTTATCTAAATACACAGACATACAAAGGGGATGAGAGAGGGGGGAAGGTGTGAGAAGGAGTTCTTATCTAAATACACAAACATACAAAGTGTAACCTACAAACTATAAGGGTATATGAATAAATTTTCCATTACAACATCCAGCCAGAAATTGGTCTACTAATTGGGACTAATGTTCCAAAGGCAATTGAACCTGAGGAGGTCATCAGGAGTATAAATGATGGACCTTACACCATATGAACCCCTCTGGGATGGACAGTGAACAGATCCTTACGGGAAAACAACTGAGATGCAAAAGGAAATGGAGTTGCTTATGTAAACAGAATATCTGTTGCTAAGCTGGATGACATGTGGAGCCAACAGTTCAAGTATGACTTTCCTGAATGCATCAGAGAAGAACTGGAAATGTCAAGAGAGGCTCTCCAAATCATGGACAGCGTGTCTCGGTCCACCAGAGTGATAAATGGAAAAAAAAATGAAAAAGACAACTTTCCATAAATTTGTCTGCAAACCTCAATAACCTGAAACAGTGTTGTAAAAAAAGATGTACCAAAATTCCTCCACAACAATCTGGGAGGCTGATGACATTATATGAAAAAAAATAATTTCTTATCTAAAGGTGATTCTACAAGCTACTGAGTAGTTGGGTTTTATATTTAGTTTTTCTTCACGCAGAGATTCTACAGTTTTGTTTGTACTTTTTTTTAATACATGGTATGTACAAGTACTGTAGTTCAACTGAGTTTTATGTTTACCACATTTTAAGACTAAAGATTTGGTTCTGATATCTTAAATCTTGGAATTCTTATTTTTTTCTTTTTACGTGACTGTAAGTTGTTATTTTCCAATACAAACAAAAGGTATAGTTTTCTTTTAAGTCACGGTTTCAGAGAAACAGGTCTGCCTTTCTTACTCTTTCACTTTTCTCATTTTGATTTAAGAAAAATACACCTGCAGAGTTTAGAGCCTATTGCAAAACATGGGAGTATGTGAGAAGCAGGTATTTACTGTCATGAGACCTGTCTGCAGTCCTACTACTACTGCCTTGGTTTACACAGAAACAGACACTTGCTGGCTTTTCAAGGAGCATGGGGAGGACCGGCAAACCGTAAAGTAGTGAAACAGCAGAGCAGTGATCATACGTGGTGTAGAAAAAGAACAGAATTCATGCAGAGGTCAAACGGTGCCATGACACAGACACAAGATCTGTTCTATTCTATTCTATTCTATTCTATTCTACGGTCATGTAGCAGACGCTTTTATACAAAGCGACTTACATTTGAGAGTAAGAACAACACAAGCATGAATTCAAACAAGATGGGACGTCATAATTAAGTGATAGTCAGACCGCTTTGAGTCCAGTTGGACCCAGGTGCTGTTATGTAGTGCTAGAGGCAGTGCATATAATATTTTTATTTTTTTTAAGTCATTTTTTTAAATTCAAGATCACGATTTCATCTCACAATATCAACTCGGTCATAAGTGCAATTATTACAACATACAATATCAACTTGGGCGTAAGTGCATGATTTCAACACACAATATCAACTTGGGTGTAAGTGCACACAGCTTCTTCAGTACTTGGTTGAGCCAAAGAGCTGGACAAATCTTTCTAACTTATTTAGTTAAGCTAAATGTGGAAATGCTCCTTAAACAACTGAGTCTTTAGCTTGCTCTTAAAAGTGGATAAGGACTCTGTGGATCGGATGGAGTTTGGTAGATCGTTCCACCACCGGGGAACAACAGAGGAGAAGAGTCTAGCTACTGATTTTGCGCCACCTTGTGGTGGGAGCACTAGGCGTCTTTCGCTGGCAGAGCGTAACTGTCGAGAGGGAGTGTAGCTCTGGATTAAGGAGTGAAGGTAGACTGGAGCCGTTTGGGTTATTGTTTTGTAAGCCAGAAGCAGAGCTTTGAATTTGATGCGTGCTGCAACTGGAAGCCAGTGAAGAGCAATTAGCAGCGGAGTGACATGAGCTCTTTTGGGCTGGTTGAAGACCAGACGTGCTGCTGCATTCTGGATCATCTGCAGAGGTTTAACTGAGCATGCAGGCAGGCCAGCCAGTAAGGAGTTGCAGTAGTCAATGCGTGAAATGACCAGAGCCTGGACCAGGAGCTGGGTCGTGTGTTCAGTCAGGTAGGGTCTGATCCGCCTGATGTTGTAAAGAGCAAATCGGCAAGACCGGGAAACTGAGGCAACATGGTCCTTAAAGGTCAGCTGGTTGTCTACCATGACACCAAGATTCCTGGTAGAAGACGTAGGCACAAGTGTGATAGAGTCAAGCTGCACGCTTATCTGTGGCGGTAAGGAAGGATTGGCTGGAAAGACAATAAGCTCAGTCTTGGACAGATTTAGCTGAAGGTGGCGATCCTTCATCCATGCGGAGATATCACCAAGGCATGCTGATATTCGCATTGAGACGGTTGCGTCGTCAGGTGGGAAACAAAGGAAAAGCTGAGTGTCATCTGCATTGCAGTGGTAGGAGAAACCATGAGAGCTAATGACTGCACCGAGTGAGGAGGTGTATAGTGAAAAGAGAAGAGGGCCAATCACTGAGCCCTGAGGCACCCCTGTTGTCAGCCCATGTGATCTGGACATTCCCCCTTGCCAAGATACTTTGAATGATCTCCCTGTGAGTTAGGACGTAAACCACGAGAGGACAGATCCTGAGATGCCAAGCTCCAAGAGTTTGGAGAACAGTATATGATGGTTGACCGTGTCAAAGGCAGCAGACAGGTCCAACAGTATAAGGACTGAGGATTGACCAGTGGATCTGGCAAGCCGTAGGGAATCAGTAACTGACAAGAGAGCAGTTTCAGTAGAGTGACCTTTCCTATAGCCAGATTGATATGGATCAAACAGGTTGTTATCTTAGAGGAACTGTGAGACCTGACTGAAGACAGCACGCTCTAGTAATTTAGACATGAATGGAAGCAATGAGACCGGCCGGTAGTTTTCAGCCTGGGCTGGGTTGAGTGTGGGTTTCTTCAGCAGCGGGGTAACCCGAGCTTGCTTGAAAGCAGAAGGAAAGACACCGGATTTAAGAGAGGAGTTGATAATATGAGTTACTGCAGTTTTGACTGTAGGTAAAATGCTCTGCAGGATGTCAGAGGGAACAGGATCAAGAGGACAGGTTGTGGGTTTTGAGCTGACTAGAAGTTTAGAGACTTCGTCCTCATTTAGACAGCGGAAAGAGCAGAGTGAGGCACCAGTAGCTGGATTGGCAAGGCTGAGTTGGTCAGGCTCAGTGAATTGGTTACTGATGGTAGCAACCTTTTCAGTGAAGAAGGAAGCAAACATTTCTGCAGTCAGCACAGTGGGAGGCTGAGCGGGTGGTGGAGATAGAAGAGAGTTAAACGCCATGAACAGTTGTCGTGTGTTGGGAGCATTGCGGATCTTGTTCTGATAAAAGGCTATCTTGGCTGCCTTTAGGCTGAATGTGAAAGTCTCAAGTTTTTGCTGGTACTCAGACAAGTCAATGTGCTCTTTTGATTTGCGCCACTTTCTTTCTGCACCCCTGAGTCCGGCTCTGTGTTCCCTCAGAACCTCTGTGAGCCATGGACTGGGAGGGTTTTGTCTGACTGGTTTTGACACCAGAGGACAGAGTTTGTCCAGAGAGGACGTGAGAGAGGAGCAGAGTGTTTCTGTAGCCTCATTAACAGACAGTAAGGAGAGGTCTGAGTGGGAAGGGAGGGTAGAGTAAACCTCATCAGACAGCTGTGTAGGTCTGAGGGATCTCAAGTTTCTGCGGTAGGACACCATTTTTGGAGCCACTTGATTGACATGAGGAAGGAAGACAGAGAATTTAACCAGGAAGTGGTCTGAGAGATGTAGCGGGGTGACGGACAGGTTGGCTGTGGAGCAGTTTCTGGTCAGCACCAAGTCAAGAGTATTGCCAGTTTTGTGTGTTGGAGGAGTCTGTACCAGTTTGAGATTGAAAGAGTAGATGAGAGCCAGAAAGTCAGTTGCCTGTGGTTTGCAAATGTGAATGTTCATGTCTCCCATGACAATTAGTGGTGTGCCATCATCAGGAATGTCAGAGAGAATCATGTCCATTTCAGAGACAAACTCATCTACAGTATACTGCCACCCGGAGGGCGGTAGATGACCAGAATGTATGCAGTGATGGGTATAAAGACCTTTACTGCGCGATACTCAAGTGATGAGCAGGTAGCCATAGGACGGACAGAAGTAAAGTTCCACTTTTTAGAGGTAAGAATGCCCGTTCCACCTCCTCGTCCAGCTGAGCGAGGTGTTTGGGTAAATTCTGCATTGACAGAAAGGGCAGCTGGTGTAGCTGTGTTTTCTGGATGGATCCAGGTTTCAGTCAGGGCTAGGACCTGAATGTCAGAGAGATTTTTCAAAGAATTGATGAATTCTGTTTTGTTCACTGCAGACTGACAGTTCCAGAGACCAAAGGTAACAGAGGGTGTGGCTGACGTGCATGCCATTGGAAAGGACAGGTTTTGCGGATTGCGGTGTCTATGGGTGACACGCCTTGGTCTGTACCCATGTCTGACAGGGATGAGTTTGAAGCACATTGTGCATTAATATAGTTGTGAGGAGCTTTAAGATCTGAACCTGCAAACACTTGCAATGTAATAAAATACACAAACAAATTAATAAATTTAGGTTAAGAGGGTGGTGGTAGGTGACTCATAACATTATAAAGGTACATTAGCTGTAGCAAGGCATTATGTGCAACATGCCCTTTGTTTGATCCTCCAAGAGGAGGAAGTTGGAAGAGAATGTATCAGAGTAGGGAGACAGCATGGAAGAAAATAAGTCAGTAAATAAATAAATAAATCTGTGCTATTTGTTGGTTTCACACAGGAAGCCAACACAAGGGGACAGAGGAGGAGATATAACTTCTGTAGTTCAAATGAAAGTAGTTCATGATAAGCATTTTATCATTTAACGTTTTGAGTTTAAGTGATGATTGTTCAATTAATATTCATAATAATGCCGTGGTGTTAAGCACAACTGGTTGAACCGTCGCCTCATGTTCGGATGCTACAGCTCTTTGACAAGGTGCTTGGCCCTACCTGAAGCCCTCTGCTGCATGTTTAGCCCTCTCTCTGATCTCTTTTTCTGTACACAAACTGTAAAATAAAGATCAAGATAATTATGATTTCTAATGATAGCAGTGAAGACAGCGTTTAATGACTGCAATAGCTAAAGATGGTTGTGTTACAAATTCTAACAGTTTGGAAAATTTATGCCATTATAAATGTTAAGTAAAATGTTTCTAAGTTTTATAGCTTTCATGTTTTATATTAAACAGATATGATACTGTGTAAATGTTTTCCTTCAAAAACAGGTGTTGTAAAACCTAAAAAAAAAACACTCTTCCTGCTCTCTGAAACACTTATCAAGATTTAATCATGTATTTATCTATGTGACAAAAGCTGTTTAGACATTCTAAAAAGACGTGCAGTTTAAAATTTGGTATAAACACTTACTATGAAGGAAATCTTAGCCTGGGTTGAAAAGGGGTCACATGAGCAAATTCTGTGATGTTAAGTTAAGCTGTGAATTGTGCTCCTTGACTCATGCCGCTGTGTTGCACGCTAAGATCAAGGACACGCCTTTTAAAGAATGAGGAAACATCAGTAGATAATGAGAAGCATCACGCTGTGAGCAGGTTTGTGGAAACAGAAAGTAAACTATGTTCTGACAATGGGGCTGGTGACACAGACAGTATACTTGCCATTGTTCCTGTACAAGTAAAGGCTAAGAAAGGCAACAAAGTTGATACATCATACGCTTCTTTAGACCCAGGCAGTACTGCAACGCTTTGCACCGAAAAGATAAGAATGAACTAAACCTACATGGAAAGAAGCCTGATATTCTTCTAACAACTATGGGACAGGAAAAGACTGTTAGCAGTCACATTGTAACTGGCCGAGAGGTGAGCAGTCCAGATAGTTATAACTTCATAGACCTACCAGAAGTTTTTTTTCCCAAATGACTATCCCTGCAAGCACAAAGAATAATCCACAGCAAGAAGACGTGGACAAATGGCCTTATCTGGAGAGAGTACAGATTCCTAGCATCCAGCCAGAAATTGGTCTACTAATTGGGACTAATGTTCCAAAGGCAATTGAACCTGAGGAGGTCATCAGGAGTATAAATGATGGACCTTACACCATATGAACCCCTCTGGGATGGACAGTGAACAGATCCTTACGGGAAAACAACTGTGATGCAAAAGGAAATGGAGTTGCTTATGTAAACAGAATATCTGTTGCTAAGCTGGATGACATGTGGAGCCAACAGTTCAAGTATGACTTTCCTGAATGCATCAGAGAAGAACTGGAAATGTCAAGAGAGGCTCTCCAAATCATGGACAGCGTGTCTCGGTCCACCAGAGTGATAAATGGAAAAAAAATGAAAAAGACAACTTTCCATAAATTTGTCTGCAAACCTCAATAACCTGAAACAGTGTTGTAAAAAAAGATGTACCAAAATTCCTCCACAACAATCTGGGAGGCTGATGACATTATATGAAAAAAAATAATTTCTTATCTAAAGGTGATTCTACAAGCTACTGAGTAGTTGGGTTTTATATTTAGTTTTTCTTCACGCAGAGATTCTACAGTTTTGTTTGTACTTTTTTTTAATACATGGTATGTACAAGTACTGTAGTTCAACTGAGTTTTATGTTTACAACATTTTAAGACTAAAGATTAGGTTCTGATATCTTAAATCTTGGAATTCTTATTTTTTTCTTTTTACGTGACTGTAAGTTGTTATTTTCCAATACAAACAAAAGGTATAGTTTTCTTTTAAGTCACGGTTTCAGAGAAACAGGTCTGCCTTTCTTACTCTTTCACTTTTCTCATTTTGATTTAAAAAAATTACACCTGCAGAGTTTAGAGCCTATTGCAAAACATGGGAGGAGTATGTGAGAAGCAGGTATTTACTGTCATGAGACCTGTCTGCAGTCCTACTACTACTGCCTTGGTTTACACAGAAACAGACACTTGCTGGCTTTTCAAGGAGCATGGGGAGGACCGGCAAACCGTAAAGTAGTGAAACAGCAGAGCAGTGATCATACGTGGTGTAGAAAAAGAACAGAATTCATGCAGAGGTCAAACGGTGCCATGACACAGACACAAGATCTGTTCTATTCTATTCTATTCTATTCTACAGTCATGTAGCAGACGCTTTTATACAAAGCGACTTACATTTGAGAGTAAGAACAACACAAGCATGAATTCAAACAAGATGGGACATCATAATTAAGTGATAGTCAGACCGCTTTGAGTCCAGTTGGACCCAGGTGCTGTTATGTAGTGCTAGAGGCAGTGCATATAATATTTTTATTATTTTTTTTTTTTAAGTCATTTTTTTTAAATTCAAGATCACGATTTCATCTCACAATATTAACTCGGTCATAAGTGCAATTATTACAATATACAATATCAACTTGGGCGTAAGTGCATGATTTCAACACACAATATCAACTTGGGTGTAAGTGCACACAGCTTCTTCAGTACTTGGTTGAGCCAAAGAGCTGGACAAATCTTTCTAACTCATTTAGTTAAGCTAAATGTGGAAATGCTCCTTAAACAACTGAGTCTTTAGCTTGCTCTTAAAAGTGGATAAGGACTCTGTGGATCGGATGGAGTTTGGTAGATCGTTCCACCACCGGGGAACAACAGAGGAGAAGAGTCTAGCTACTGATTTTGCGCCACCTTGTGGTGGGAGCACTAGGCGTCTTTCGCTGGCAGAGCGTAACTGTCGAGAGGGAGTGTAGCTCTGGATTAAGGAGTGAAGGTAGACTGGAGCCGTTTGGGTTATTGTTTTGTAAGCCAGAAGCAGAGCTTTGAATTTGATGCGTGCTGCAACTGGACGCCAGTGAAGAGCAATTAGCAGCGGAGTGACATGAGCTCTTTTGGGCTGGTTGAAGACCAGACGTGCTGCTGCATTCTGGATCATCTGCAGAGGTTTAACTGAGCATGCAGGCAGGCCAGCCAGTAAGGAGTTGCAGTAGTCAATGCGTGAAATGACCAGAGCCTGGACCAGGAGCTGGGTCGTGTGTTCAGTCAGGTAGGGTCTGATCCGCCTGATGTTGTAAAGAGCAAATCGGCAAGACCGGGAAACTGAGGCAACATGGTACAGGTCAGCTGGTTGTCTACCATGACACCAAGATTCCTGGTAGAAGACGTAGGCACAAGTGTGATAGAGTCAAGCTGCACGCTTATCTGTGGCGGTAAGGAAGGATTGGCTGGAAAGACAATAAGCTCAGTCTTGGACAGATTTAGCTGAAGGTGGCGATCCTTCATCCATGCGGAGATATCAGCAAGGCATGCTGATATTCGCATTGAGACGGTTGCGTCGTCAGGTGGGAAAGAAAGGAAAAGCTGAGTGTCATCTGCATTGCAGTGGTAGGAGAAACCATGAGAGCTAATGACTGCACCGAGTGAGGAGGTGTATAGTGAAAAGAGAAGAGGGCCAAGCACTGAGCCCTGAGGCACCCCTGTTGTCAGCCCATGTGATCTGGACATTCCCCCTTGCCAAGATACTTTGAATGATCTCCCTGTGAGTTAGGACGTAAACCACGAGAGGACAGATCCTGAGATGCCAAGCTCCAAGAGTTTGGAGAACAGTATATGATGGTTGACCGTGTCAAAGGCAGCAGACAGGTCCAACAGTATAAGGACTGAGGATTGACCAGTGGATCTGGCAAGCCGTAGGGAATCAGTAACTGACAAGAGAGCAGTTTCAGTAGAGTGACCTTTCCTATAGCCAGATTGATATGGATCAAACAGGTTGTTATCTTAGAGGAACTGTGAGACCTGACTGAAGACAGCACGCTCTAGTAATTTAGACATGAATGGAAGCAATGAGACCGGCCGGTAGTTTTCAGCCTGGGCTGGGTTGAGTGTGGGTTTCTTCAGCAGCGGGGTAACCCGAGCTTGCTTGAAAGCAGAAGGAAAGACACCGGATTTAAGAGAGGAGTTGATAATATGAGTTACTGCAGTTTTGACTGTAGGTAAAATGCTCTGCAGGATGTCAGAGGGAACAGGATCAAGAGGACAGGTTGTGGGTTTTGAGCTGACTAGAAGTTTAGAGACTTCGTCCTCATTTAGACAGCGGAAAGAGCAGAGTGAGGCACCAGTAGCTGGATTGGCAAGGCTGAGTTGGTCAGGCTCAGTGAATTGGTTACTGATGGTAGCAACCTTTTCAGTGAAGTAGGAAGCAAACATTTCTGCAGTCAGCACAGTGGGAGGCTGAGCGGGTGGTGGAGATAGAAGAGAGTTAAACGCCATGAACAGTTGTCGTGTGTTGGGAGCATTGCGGATCTTGTTCTGATAAAAGGCTATCTTGGCTGCCTTTAGGCTGAATGTGAAAGTCTCAAGTTTTTGCTGGTACTCAGACAAGTCAGTGTGCTCTTTTGATTTGCACCACTTTCTTTCTGCACCCCTGAGTCCGGCTCTGTGTTCCCTCAGAACCTCTGTGAGCCATGGACTGGGAGGGTTTTGTCTGACTGGTTTTGACACCAGAGGACAGAGTTTGTCCAGAGAGGACGTGAGAGAGGAGCAGAGTGTTTCTGTAGCCTCATTAACAGACAGTAAGGAGAAGTCTGAGTGGGAAGGGAGGGTAGAGTAAACCTCATCAGACAGCTGTGTAGGTCTGAGGGATCTCAAGTTTCTGCGGTAGGACACCATTTTTGGAGCCACTTGATTGACATGAGGAAGGAAGACAGAGAATTTAACCAGGAAGTGGTCTGAGAGATGTAGCGGGGTGACAGACAGGTTGGCTGTGGAGCAGTTTCTGGTCAGCACCAAGTCAAGAGTATTGCCAGCTTTGTGTGTTGGAGGAGTCTGTACCAGTTTGAGATTGAAAGAGTAGATGAGAGCCAGAAAGTCAGTTGCCTGTGGTTTGCAAATGTGAATGTTCATGTCTCCCATGACAATTAGTGGTGTGCCATCATCAGGAATGTCAGAGAGAATCATGTCCATTTCAGAGACAAACTCATCTACAGTATACTGCCACCCGGAGGGCGGTAGATGACCAGAATGTATGCAGTGATGGGTATAAAGACCTTTACTGCGCGATACTCAAGTGATGAGCAGGTAGCCATAGGACGGACAGAAGTAAAGTTCCACTTTTTAGAGGTAAGAATGCCCGTTCCACCTCCTCGTCCAGCTGAGCGAGGTGTTTGGGTAAATTCTGCATTGACAGAAAGGGCAGCTGGTGTAGCTGTGTTTTCTGGATGGATCCAGGTTTCAGTCAGGGCTAGGACCTGAATGTCAGAGAGATTTTTCAAAGAATTGATGAAATCTCTTTTGTTCACTGCAGACTGACAGTTCCAGAGACCAAAGGTAACAGAGGGTGTGGCTGACGTGCATGCCATTGGAAAGGACAGGTTTTGCGGATTGCGGTGTCTATGGGTGACACGCCTTGGTCTGTACCCATGTCTGACAGGGATGAGTTTGAAGCACATTGTGCATTAATATAGTTGTGAGGAGCTTTAAGATCTGAACCTGCAAACACTTGCAATGTAATAAAATACACAAACAAATTAATAAATTTAGGTTAAGAGGGTGGTGGTAGGTGACTCATAACATTATAAAGGTACATTAGCTGTAGCAAGGCATTATGTGCAACATGCCCTTTGTTTGATCCTCCAAGAGGAGGAAGTTGGAAGAGAATGTATCAGAGTAGGGAGACAGCATGGAAGAAAATAAGTCAGTAAATAAATAAATAAATCTGTGCTATTTGTTGGTTTCACACAGGAAGCCAACACAAGGGGACAGAGGAGGAGATATAACTTCTGTAGTTCAAATGAAAGTAGTTCATGATAAGCATTTTATCATTTAACGTTTTGAGTTTAAGTGATGATTGTTCAATTAATATTCATAATAATGCCGTGGTGTTAAGCACAACTGGTTGAACCGTCGCCTCATGTTCGGATGCTACAGCTCTTTGACAAGGTGCTTGGCCCTACCTGAAGCCCTCTGCTGCATGTTTAGCCCTCTCTCTGATCTCTTTTTCTGTACACAAACTGTAAAATAAAGATCAAGATAATTATGATTTCTAATGATAGCAGTGAAGACAGCGTTTAATGACTGCAATAGCTAAAGATGGTTGTGTTACAAATTCTAACAGTTTGGAAAATTTATGCCATTATAAATGTTAAGTAAAATGTTTCTAAGTTTTATAGCTTTCATGTTTTATGTTAAACAGATATGATACTGTGTAAATGTTTTCCTTCAAAAACAGGTGTTGTAAAACCTAAAAAAAAAACACTCTTCCTGCTCTCTGAAACACTTATCAAGATTTAATCATGTATTTATCTATGTGACAAAAGCTGTTTAGACATTCTAAAAAGACGGGCAGTTTAAAATTTGGTATAAACACTTACTATGAAGGAAATCTTAGCCTGGGTTGAAAAGGGGTCACATGAGCAAATTCTGTGATGTTAAGTTAAGCTGTGAATTGTGCTCCTTGACTCATGCCGCTGTGTTGCACGCTAAGATCAAGGACACGCCTTTAAAGAATGAGGAAACATCAGTAGATAATGAGAAGCATCACGCTGTGAGCAGGTTTGTGGAAACAGAAAGTAAACTATGTTCTGACAATGGGGCTGGTGACACAGACAGTATACTTGCCATTGTTCCTGTACAAGTAAAGGCTAAGAAAGGCAACAAAGTTGATACATCATACGCTTCTTTAGACCCAGGCAGTACTGCAACGCTTTGCACCGAAAAGATAAGAATGAACTAAACCTACATGGAAAGAAGCCTGATATTCTTCTAACAACTATGGGACAGGAAAAGACTGTTAGCAGTCACATTGTAACTGGCCGAGAGGTGAGCAGTCCAGATAGTTATAACTTCATAGACCTACCAGAAGTTTTTTTTCCCAAATGACTATCCCTGCAAGCACAAAGAATAATCCACAGCAAGAAGACGTGGACAAATGGCCTTATCTGGAGAGAGTACAGATTCCTAGCATCCAGCCAGAAATTGGTCTACTAATTGGGACTAATGTTCCAAAGGCAATTGAACCTGAGGAGGTCATCAGGAGTATAAATGATGGACCTTACACCATATGAACCCCTCTGGGATGGACAGTGAACAGATCCTTACGGGAAAACAACTGTGATGCAAAAGGAAATGGAGTTGCTTATGTAAACAGAATATCTGTTGCTAAGCTGGATGACATGTGGAGCCAACAGTTCAAGTATGACTTTCCTGAATGCATCAGAGAAGAACTGGAAATGTCAAGAGAGGCTCTCCAAATCATGGACAGCGTGTCTCTGTCCACCAGAGTGATAAATGGAAAAAAAATGAAAAAGACAACTTTCCATAAATTTGTCTGCAAACCTCAATAACCTGAAACAGTGTTGTAAAAAAAGATGTACCAAAATTCCTCCACAACAATCTGGGAGGCTGATGACATTATATGAAAAAAAATAATTTCTTATCTAAAGGTGATTCTACAAGCTACTGAGTAGTTGGGTTTTATATTTAGTTTTTCTTCACGCAGAGATTCTACAGTTTTGTTTGTACTTTTTTTTAATACATGGTATGTACAAGTACTGTAGTTCAACTGAGTTTTATGTTTACCACATTTTAAGACTAAAGATTTGGTTCTGATATCTTAAATCTTGGAATTCTTATTTTTTTCTTTTTACGTGACTGTAAGTTGTTATTTTCCAATACAAACAAAAGGTATAGTTTTCTTTTAAGTCACGGTTTCAGAGAAACAGGTCTGCCTTTCTTACTCTTTCACTTTTCTCATTTTGATTTAAAAAAATTACACCTGCAGAGTTTACAGCCTATTGCAAAACATGGGAGGAGTATGTGAGGAGCAGGTATTTTAAAACAAACAAGCCTCTGATCTGATATTACATACAGTCATTAAATGGGACTGGAGGCTCTCAGACAAGACAGCAAGAGCTAAACAGACCAACAGAGGCAATAAGATTAAGGAAAAAGAAAAAAAAACAACAGCAGAAGGTGAGTTCATGCAAACAGTGTTTTTGCTTTAATATCTGAGTTTGTCTAGTTTGTATTTCAATAAAAATGTTACTTACACTCTTTGACTAATATGGATTAAAGTGATTTTTCAAAATTATCCAGACACATATTTGCTTTACAAATTCATCTGTTCACTTAAAGTGAATGTTTGTGATTTTTCCAGAAAAGAAAGAAACAAAAAAAATAAAAGAAAAAGAAAAGAAAAAACATTTTAAATGTTGCATCTGGATCTGGATTGGTTTTATAATTTTCCCTGCATACACACAATTTTTCCACTTCTACAAGATTTTTATTCTTCCATAAACATTTTTTACTTCCTTGTCTGACAGCCTAAATCAGGTGTGTCAGAATAAGTTGGTGAACGTAACCGTGTAAGTCTCCTATTTCCTCTATAGGCTGTTGAATGTGTTTTTTACCATGCAGTTATTTTTTTAGAAAAAACAAGATATTTTTACTCCAATTTATCTGAATATGTTGTAGATATTAGAAATAGGACAATGAATGTCCTACACATGCTGTATTTTGTACAAGAAGCTTTAAAGCACCCCTTCAGGTTATGCTAAATAAACCAGGAAGATAGAAATTTTTAAGGTACTTTGCATTAATTCTGGAAAACAGAATTAAACATTAAAATTTCTGAATTCCTCCAACTGTCCACAAAGCACTTTGGATGATGATCTGTGTTTTTAGTGAGGAAGTATTACAACATTTTTATAATCGACTTCATCCTGTGGCTGTAAAGATGAAGAGCAGATAAGATGGAGGAGAACAAAGACAACCCAACAAGAAGAGGGAAGGGTGAGTCTGAAACCAAATCTGTTTCCTCTGAGACAAATGATGAAGGTAATTCATTTATTTGAAAATAAAACTTCACTAGAAAGAAGTATGACTTGATGGTGAGATTGTTCCATAAGTTGATCCTGTATTCTCTCTTTCATGACAATGCAGTTCAGCTGGAGGAACGTACAGCTGACAGTAAGGTGGGATTTTTCTTCTTTGTAACATATATCTTTAAATCATAATTTCACCACACAGATCGTGTTCATAGCTTTATTTATTAGTTTTTAATACACTTTTGCAAACAGAAATTCTCTTTCATGTGATGGTGTTTTATCTTTTTTTATCTCATTTCATAAATCATGTTTTGAAGTAGTTTAACATTAAATTTAAAGTTACATAATTATAACATTTTCTTGAGCTCTTTTCCTTTACCTTTATGGAAAATGTTAGAGGCCAGCTTTAGGCAGGGGCAACAGGAGGCATCCCTTCAAATCAAATCCGCCAAAAAAAAAATGCTGTACAGTATCTACTGTTTGCATTGCAGGACCCCCCTCTCTCTCCTCTCAGTAAACACCCAATCAGCGTTTAGGATGCAAATGAGTTGACAAGTAGCCTGATAATTGGATGTCAGATTTCTCCCCCTCGCTGTGGTGGGCTGGTTGAGCTGCAGCGGTAAAACTTTGAAGACCCCCTCCGGTGAAAAGCATGTTTTTCATGTTGTTCACATGTCCATGTGGCATTTATCTGATGCTAGAGGACATATCTTGTAAAAAAAAATGGATCAAAATGGCTTTTCTGCATTTAATTAATTGTGAAGCAATGGCAGACAGGAACAGGCGAGCTCAGACAGACCCTCATTTACACGTAATAACCCCACAGGGCGGGCCTACAAGCTTCTGCCCCGCCCTCTCCGCCTGTTCTGACTGAGGATGAAGAGATGGCTGATCCACACGTTATGCGCAGTAGCAGGTTGGCAGGTTAAGATAAAAGTTCATGTTAGCTTTCATTATTTACCAACAAACTTTGCTGTGAGAGAGCAATGGATTAGGTCCTCACAATATAACAAACCACCAGTTGGTTTGTAAAAACACTTCAAGGAAGACTGCTTTACCAACTAGCAGCAGAAAACAAAAGGGGGGGGGGCTTCGCAAGAAAGTTAAAATTAAAGCCTGATGCTGTGCCTTCTATCAAGACACCATCAAGTTGAGATCATGTGTGTTTATCAATAAGTTTATTTTTCTGTAAGGTGCATAATACAACCAAGCCTGCCTGTTAACATTTGCTAACATTACAAGTTGTGTTTCTTGCTCAGTTTTACTCAGCAGCAGCAGTAGGAGCAAAACACATAAGCCTTTCCATGTCAACTGGCTGCCAATGTAGCGTGTATGAATAACTTGTCCCGCAATATATCTTGACTGTGCGGGTTACACTCTCTCTCTCTCTCTCTCTCTCTCTCTCTCTGTCTGTCTTCAGTAGACAAAAATAAAGTTGAAGTTCACAACCCCCTTTTGGCCGGGGAAACGATGTGCACACGAGGCTTGCGACGCAACACAAGAAAATAGAAAAACGTTCAATTTTTGTTGCTGTCGCCTGGCACTTCAGCCAGCCAGCGAGGGGCTTCATGGACTGACCAATGAGAGCAGGCTAGACAGCACAGTCTGCAAACACTTTGAACATGGAAGAATAAACCATTTTAGCTGAATAAAAGGCATCCGAGTGGCGCCAGATTGAATTAGTCTGAATGTACGTTCTGGATTTATCTGGATCAGCGTAGAGGTCCATCAAACGATGATATTCACAATGTTGCTTCCTATTTTGTAAACTCGGATGAACCCAGGGTTGTGTCTTATTTATACAGTAAACAAAAAGATTTCTGTCAATTCTTGCAAAATCTTCTGACTCTCCCTCTGTCGTACTTTATCATGTCATGGACTGGTTTGAAAATGTCAAAATCCCCACCAATATCATAACCAATCAAATTTCTTGAAGAAACGCGATCTTAGAGTGTGATGCACAAACCCGCTGCCGTTGCTGCTGTTTGCCATGTCCAGTGTGTTCGGTTTCACAAAGGTTGCGATGAGTTTCGTCTTGAAATAGTTCCAAATAAGCTCTGGAGTGGGTCTTTAAGGAACTGAGGGAGTGAAGCTCTGTTAAATACCTCGTAGCGATTTATGTTATGAATAATAATAATGACTAATTAACAATCAATAAAGAAGTATAGCATCTTTTTCTGCTGTCAATGGGGGATTGTTGCTGCTCTAAGTGTGTGAGCCTGTCAATGGGTTGATCAATCACACATGAGCGCTGGATGTGTGTGTCCACTCGGTGCAAAACAGACTGAGGGAAAATGACCCGTGTGTGTCAGATCCCCACAGAACGCTCCACCCAGCCTCTAGTTCTGCATGCTGGTTTGAGGATAATCAAAGTAAATTTTACTTTTTTCCCAGTCCTGCTGGTTTCAGCAGCTCATATAGAGCTTTATGTGTGCTTCTGCATACATCCATTTCCTCCAAACTCAAACAGACAACTGTCATCTACAGTTAACCTGGACACGGACAACTTTGTGAGAGGTTTTGTGAGGAGAAATAGGAGACTGTTGTTGCAGAGTGAGGAAAGAGTTTCTAAACAAAATAATAAAAAGATAAAAATAAATAAAATAAAATAAAATAGAAATTTACAAAGAATATATATATATATATATATATATATATATATATATATATATATATATATATATATATATATATATATATATATTGTTCTGCTCTATTTTTGTTGTTTGTTCTTGATTGTTATGTAAATTTGAGGTTATTCTTTGAGGGACATCCACCTTATTGTGGTCAGGGGTTTAATGTTCTGCTCTATTTTCGTTGTTTCTGAGTTTGTTTGTGATAGGCCTAACTATTTAAGTTTTAGTTTAATATTTCAGTTTATTATTATTAGGTTCAAATGTCTAATGGCTGTCCTATAAGACATTTGTTAATTTATTGGTTTTTAAAACCTTGATGAAGGATATTCTATTTTATTATTTTATTATTTTTATTTATTTATTGCCACCTTATTGTGGACAGGGGGTTTGTGTGCCTCAGTGACCCTAAAAGCAATACCAGCAGGAGCTTTGGTTTCAGGTGGGACACCCAAGCTGGACAGCAGGTCTTAGGTTAGAGGTCTGACAAAGTGCAATCCATTTCTTGGGAGTTGGATTCCGCTAACAGTCTCATTAAAAAAACAATTGTAAACTACAACAACAATAACAACAAAAGGTCTGAAGCTGATGTGTACGTATGATGCCCCCTTCACATTTCTGCTTGCCCCCTCATGTATGCATTCCTAGAGCCGGCATTGATCAGAATCCCATTACATATAAATTAAACTTTAATGTGGGTCTGTAGCAATTAAGTGACAGATGTACAATTAATTTCCTATAAAAAGTGTTTTAGACACTTCAACTAATATGATTGTATAATTGTTACAAAGATGCAGTATATTGTATTAGTATCTTAAGATATAATATAACGTTATAACGTGATACTTTATTGTAATAACGTGAAACGTATCACGTTATAACGTGATACTTTATTGTAATAACGTGAAACGTATCACGTTATAACGTGATACTTTATTGTAATAACGTGAAACGTATCACGTTATAACGTGATAAGTTTATTATAAGAACATAGCCTGTACTGTATGCAGATGTTGTTACGACCTATATTGGAGCAAAATACATTGTATGGAAAATATACTCATCAAGCAGAAACTTTTCAGTTCTTTTTGACAATGATTAATTGTTCTACTCTGGTTTATTGTTGTACAGAAATGTGTCCTGCAGGTTTTCAGTATGTCCATACTGCAGCATACCTGACTCAAATAATGGGTCGTTAAGAGGCTGGTGCAGACCTGATTTATTCTTGCACACAAGACCGTTATAAGCAACACGGTGCGTCACCTGCCTGCACGCAGTGAGACGGTGCGTGCATGTGTCTGAGTGGCAATAGAGTGTGTGCGCTGCTTTCAGTTAATAATATGTTGTCTTCTGACAATAAAAATGAAAATTATAAAGGCTTTATGCGCCGCTGGGACTAGGAGAAATAAGTTGCCGACACAAAGACGTGGTCCTGTCTACTTAAAGGGTGCAACGTCAAGTGTCCTCCAAGCTCCATCAAATCTCTCCAATGAAGAAAAACTTAATCCCATGTAGTAAATTAGGAATTTCTCTGGAAATAATAAACCATACTGAAAACCTGCAGGACACTGGCTCAAGAGGTCCCAAGTTGGGGATGCCTGCTGCTCTGTGGCAATTCAGACACACAGGCACGCACCGTCTCACTGTGCGCAGGCAGGTGACCTACGTGTTTCTCATAACTGTCCCACATTTCTGTACAACAATAAACCAGAGTAGAACAATTAATCATTGTCAAAAAGAACTGAAAAGTTTCTGCTTGATGAGTATATTTTCCATACAATGTATTTTGCTCCAATATAGGTCGTAACAACATCTGCATACAGTACAGGCTATGTTCTTATAATAAACTTATCACGTTATAACGTGATACGTTTCACGTTTTTACAATGAAGTATCACGTTATAACGTGATACGTTTCACGTTTTTACAATAAAGTATCACGTTATAACGTGATACGTTTCACGTTTTTACAATAAAGTATCACGTTATAACGTGATACGTTTCACGTTTTTACAATAAGTGATACGTTTCACGTTTTTACAATAAAGTATCACGTTATAACGTGATACGTTTCACGTTTTTACAATAAACATATCAAGTTATAACGTGATACGGTTCACGTTTTTACAATAAAGTATCACGTTATAACGTGATACGTTTCACGTTTTTACAATAAAGTATCACGTTATAACGTGATACGTTTCACGTTTTTACAATAAGTGATACGTTTCACGTTTTTACAATAAAGTATCACGTTATAACGTGATACGTTTCACGTTTTTACAATAAACATATCAAGTTATAACGTGATACGGTTCACGTTTTTACAATAAAGTATCACGTTATAACGTGATACATTTCACGTTTTTACAATAAAGTATCACGTTATAACGTAATACGTTTCACGTTTTTACAATAAAGTATCACGTTATAACGTGATAAGTTTTACGTTTTTACAATAAACATATCAAGTTATAACGTGATACGCTTCACGTTATTACAATAAAGTATCACGTTATAACGTGATACGTTTTACGTTTTTACAATGAACATATCACGTTATAACGTGATAAGGTCCGATTTTTTTTTATTTGGGTGACAGCTCCACGCTTCCGTAGTATCAGGTGTAGTCAGTAAAATAAAACCAGAATTAGTTATTGGGCTTTAAACTGTAAACAGTCTTAATTCCCAGGAATCTAAAAAGAGGAAAATAAAGTAAAATTAATCCATTGTTTTAGTGTAATCAAGCAGAGTGTGATGTTAAAGACTCAGAGAAGAATGATGAGGATACAGCAAAACAACCTGAAATAAAACGTGGACCATGTGAACCAAAGGAGACAGGTCACATTATATAGAACAATTTATTGAAAAGTAACAAATAACTCAATCAGATAAACATATATTGCTAATAAGAAGTAACTTAAACACTGATGATTATAGTCCACATTAAATGGTTGATTGGGCTGCTTATGTCATTGTGAGATTCTCTTGTATTATACAGAACTAAGACAAAAATTTAAATAAAAAATAAAAACAAAAAATGCAAAAGCTGCAAAAGCTGCAATTCCATGAAGAGAAAAAATCATGTCCTTAACTTATCCTAAATTGTTTTGGATGTGTTTTTATTTGATCATGAATCCCTAACAACTAACTCTCTTGTTTTTTTTTGTTTTTTTTTGTTTTGTTTTTTTTTTTGGGGGGGGGGGTATAACATGTACTCTATTACAATATCAAATCAAGAAGAATTAATGCAAAAAGAAAAAAATGATCAAACAAGAGAAAAAAAAAATGAACATGTAAGAAATGATGTAACAATAATTCATATCCAGGCTCCTTGTCTTGATGACAGCAATGTTCTGCAAATAAAGAAAGAACATTTGCAGTTAGAACGAGTTTGGGGTGTTTTGTTTTAATAATGAAATTTTTCAAAAATTAAATATTTGAAATCTGCTTTTTGTCTCCCTACATCATCCTGCAGTGGTAAAGTTGAAGACTGCAACTGACATCAAGTTAAAGGTAAGATGACAAACTGCTTTTGTTTTGTTTTTATATGTTTTTTTATTTGTAGGAATGTTTTTAGTTTCAGAATAAATTAACATTAATAATAATACATAAAACTTGCATATAGAGGATAGATTCACAGAAGGACTAATTACTATGTGAAAGATTCGGTGGGCAAATACTTTCACCATGTAAGAAAAATTGTTCTCAACAAAAAAATGAATTTTTATTATTTACCATACATTTATTTTATTTAAACATACTAGTTATCAGGAAAATGTGTCAATGAAGGTGAGACAACAAAGTTATTGAAGACATGACTGTGTCAGACCACTACTTTTTGTCTTTATTAACATCACCAGGTTTATCCAACTTGCCCTGGTGAGAACTGCAAGGAAACAATATATTACTTTTGAAGTGGCTGCAAATTTATTTTGACATTTTAAACCAAACTCCTGTTCAGATTTTACCTCTTAAGTACTCCTCTTAAATGGTTTTATTTCTATCTCACAGATTGACTATTTTTAGTAAGTATAGATACATGCTCCTCCCAGGAATCCATGAAATCCAGTGTGCCATTCCCCAAGGATCAATTGTAGGCCCAATACATTTTTAATCTGTACATGTTGCCTATTGGGGATTTAATCAAGGGATATATTTATTTATTTTTACAGCTAGGCTGATGATATGCAGCTTTACATCACCATGTCTCCTGATGACCTGCAGCCAGTTAACACTCTTTTAAACTATATTTTAGATATAAAGTCATGGATTAAACAACTTAACCAGGACAAAAACTGACCTTTTAATTATCTGTCCCAAGGACAAGAGAGAGATAATTTTATCAAAATTACATTTGAATCTTTCTTAGGCTAGGCTTACACCAGAAGACTTTTAAAAGATTTGCACAAGACACTGAAAGACTACCAGCTCACATCTAAAGACCAATGTTTACAGTCTTAAGTCTCAGCTTAGTCTCAGACTGAGATTTGACAAAGACTGTGAATCTATAGGGTCACAAATTACAAGACTGCAACTAGATATATCAGACTATGAAGTAGCTAAAATCATTACTGGCATGAAAAAATCAAAAGCACTTGATGCTTTTGGATTTAATACATGTATACTGAAAGAGCACAAAGACTCATTAGTATGTCCAATTACTCATTTATTAAATAGGTGTTTCAGGGGTTCAGTTGTCCCAGCAGTGTGGAAGATAGCTGCAATAACACCAGTCTTCAAAGCAGGCTCCAAAAATGACATAACTAACTATCGGCCAATAAGTATCCTGCCCATCATATCCAAAATAGCTGAGAAGTGGGTAGTCAAACTCTTAACAGAACATCTAGGGAACACACACCCCTCACTTCATCCATTACAATTTGGTTTCCGACGTCACCACTCCACGGACACTGCAATGTGCATGCTAATTGAGAACATAAAAAACTTACTTGATAAGAATCTCTGTGTCGGAGCCGTCTTCCTAGATATGAAGAAAGCCTTCGATATCGTAAACAGAGCAATGAAACCTGTGAGAAAGATTTAGCTAAAACATTTCTTCAGAGGTTAATGATGTTAGATTACAGAACCAGATACATCCCTGTACACCAGGGCAGTTCTGATGTGAAGTGTTCACAACCAGTTCCAGAGTCTGACAGTGTTCATACTGATGACAGTGACTTAGATGCTCTTTATAGCATCAACCTAGATCTTGATCAATCAAAACAGGCTCACGTGCACCCAATGGATGTCCAAATGGCAGTATTTCACTGCTCAGACAGCTTCCTTAAGCAGGACATGATCACAAAGTTGTCACAGTGTCAGTATGCCCTACCTTTGCTTGTTCCTGATCCTGTCTCAATGGATATTGAGCGTCCTCTGTGGACATTCAGAAAAATAACCAAAACATGGAAGAAAACTGACAAAAAGGAAAATTCAGTCTCTGTCAGCATGAAGAGCATGCCAGTCTGCAAAGCTGAGACATCCTTGGTGTCATTTTTCCGTCTGGGTTCACTGTCTCTGTCTAAATCTCAGCTGATGAACACTTTGATCAACGACCGTCACAGCACCTTCTTCCACAGAAACTGTCCAGGTAGCACCAAATCTCGTCATATGATGGATGGTGTGGCAGAGATTGCCTGGTACTGTCCTGCCGGAAGACCCAATGATTCCTTCACTGACTGCGTTGCCTTCTGTAATCTTCATGGTGATTCTCTGTTGTTTGAAAAACAGCGTGAAATACTGACTGAGTGGTGTCAAATCCTCCTGTTTGGACTGTAATGTCAGGGTCCCGCAGGGGTCAATTCTTGGACCTGTTCTGTTCTCTCTTTTTATCAATAACTTACCGAAGGCATGTCCAAATGTATTTTCCCAGATGTATGTGGACGATGCTATAATTTATACTCAGGCACAAAATGTCCAGCAAGCCGCTAATACCCTAACAGCTGCATTGTCCTCTGTACACAAATGGATTACTGACTCTTGCCTCTCCATAAATACCAAGAAGACTGTTTGTATGTACTTCTCAAAACGTAACTTACAGATACTTCAATCTAATGTATTTCTAAATGGTTTAGAACTGGATTTGGTTATGGAATTTAAATACCTTGGAGTAATTTTGGATCCTACATTAACATTTAAAAGTCATGTAAAAAAAAGTAGCACAAGTAATCAAATTAAATATCCAAAATTTTCGACATATCAGAAATAACTTAAACTTAAACGCAGCCAAGAGGTTTTTTTATTCTATGATCATCTCTCACATGGATTATTGTATAATCAGTTGGTCACTTGCCTGTCCTACAACTCTTAAAACCGTGGAAACTCTATATAAAAGATCACTGAAAATGCTTGATAAAAAACCGCAATCGCACCATTACTGCAACATTTTAAGAAAACGTAAGTTACTGAATTTCCAGAACATGATATATTTAAAAAACGCTTGCCTGATTTATAAGGGGCTACACTCTCTAGCACCCCCTCCGCTGGGAGATTTCATTAGTCGTTGCATTGGTATGCAGAGGACAACAAGGGCCACCACTAGAGGAGATGTGATAATCCCACACAGACGTACCTCTTTTGGTAAGGGTGTGTTATCTGTCCAAGGCGGAAAGCTATGGAATAATCTACCACAAACATTAAGAGAATGTCCTACATAACTCATTTAAAGTCCAATTAAAAAGTTGGCTTTGGTCGAATCAGGAGTGTACCCACATGTAACATACACTGTAACGTACAATAAGCAAAACTCTGAAGGGCTCTGTAAGTATGTAGTGATATTGAGCTTTGATAAGTATGAGTGTTGGTAATTGTGTATGTGTAAGTATTGTGCAGGTGTAAGTATGTAGTGATATTGAATTTGGTTAAGTATGAGTGTTGGTAATTGTGTATGTGAATGTACTGTTTTAGATGTAAGAATGTGTATTTTTATATTGGTTTGTAAATACAAATTGTTATTGTATTATATTGTTCTCCCATTCCCCCCAAATCGCCGGGACAACTGATGGAAATTAGCATTTGCTATAATCCGGTATGTTTACATTCATGCTGTATAAGCCTGTCTGTTCATTAACATGCACTGTCCCGCTCAAATAAATAAATAGATTCTTTTAGCGTTTTTTGTGACATGTTGGACAGTTGATATGGAACAGGGCTGATCTGCACACAGTTAAGCAAGCAAGGAGAGAGTTTCCCTCCAGGAGGGAATTACACATCATCATTATTAAGTGTGGCTTTGCATCTCCACCAGGTGTTACACCGACTCATCAGAATCTGGAGGATGAATGAGTTTTTATTCTCTTATTTGTTAGATCATTATACTGTAACACATAAATGATCCACAGCAGACATTTACTTCTAATAACCACCCGCTCCTATTTTGCCTGTGGTCTGAATGTCGGGGTTCCTGTTTCTGCTTTTGTCAGAGCTCATCTCACTGCGACTTGCGATAATATCTTACATGTTTGACATTGTCGCAGATCCAAGACTGGAGAAAGATTGACGTTAAACAGCGCAGATTACCAGCTCACACCTAACGACGAGATGACGGGAGCGCGCTGTGACTCCAGCAAAACTCCTAAGATTTCCTAAAGACTTCCGTTTTTAGTCTGCGACCGTGAAAATCGTTTGGTGTGAGCCCAGCATCAGTGTGAGAAAACTAGGATGTTCTTTTCGGTTGGATTTTATTCCACACATCATCAGAAATTTCACAAAAACTGGATTTTATCATCTTAAATGCGTCACCAAAGTCCTCCCATATCTCTCTCTTGCTTTTATTTCTAGTATATTAGATTACTGTAATGCCCTGCTCTCTGGTCTTCCCAAAAATTTCAAACCTACAAATACTTCAGAACTCAGTGGCATGAGTTCTGATGAGGACCAGAAGGGGGGACATATTGCACCAGTTTTAAAATCATTGTAGTGGCTCCCCGTGCATTTCAGGATTGATTTTAAGGTTCTTTTAGTAGGCAGGGATTGAGAATGAGAGCTGCTGGTGCACATATATTAAATTCATGGCAGAGTTTGTGAATGAGACAAACAAGGCCACTACTTACTGCATTAAACAATGTGTACTCCCAAACATAGCAGATGTATTTCACAGTTCAGTGCATTGGTGATGTATATGTGAATTGTCTCTGGGGGAAGTCAAACTTAACTGACATCATGCTTCTTTTGATCCATGAAAGGAAAATTGTGGTACTGAACACTCAGAGAGGAAAGATGACAACAAAGCTGGAGAGTCTGAAATGAACTCTGTTCCACATAAAACAGAGAAGAAAGGTAACAATTTATTGGAGATTCTAACTGTACAATGAAAATAGTGCTAAATAGTGCAGAGTTATTTCCTAGATTATGTCTTTAGTTTTGTTCTGCATGTTAAAAAATAGCCAAAATAAGTTGTGTCTACAATGTCTTCATAAATCTTCAATCTTGTCATTCAGTCTTAGTCTGTTTGTAAAGAAGTACATTTCATAAAGAGGAAAAAAGGGTATATCCAGAATTTTGACTGGATACTGTCAATATGAAATCAAATTTAATTTATTAAGCACTTTAATGCACAACAGTTGATCAAAATGCTTGAAACAACATCATCTCTGTTCTGCAGGCGGCTTTGATTTGAATATAGCAGGACAACAAACAAAGGTAAAATGATCATTAATTCACATGATCTTTAGAACACAATGTCCTTAAAAAATTAAAGAAAAAACAATAAATGCATATCTTACTTTATTGCAGTCATTGAATGTTTCTGAAGAAAACATGAAGACACGTCAACAAGAAACTGAGAGACTGCTCAGCAGAATTCACCTTCAAGACAGCTATATACAAAAATTGTCACCAGCAGATTTTCTTAAAATAGGTCAACCTGTGAAACAGAGCAATGAAACCTGTGAGAAAGATTTAGCTAAAACATTTCTTCAGAGGTTAATGATGTTAGATTACAGAACCAGATACATCCCTGTACACCAGGGCAGTTCTGATGTGAAGTGTTCACAACCAGTTCCAGAGTCTGACAGTGTTCATACTGATGACAGTGATTTAGATGCTCTTTATAGCGTCAACCTAGATCTTGATCAATCAAAACAAGCTCATGTGCACCCAATGGATGTCCAAATGGCAGTATTTCACTGCTCAGACAGCTTCCTTAAGCAGGACATGATCACAAAGTTGTCACAGTGTCAGTATGCCCTACCTTTGCTTGTTCCTGATCCTGTCTCAATGGATATTGAGTGTCCTCTGTGGACATTCAGAAAAATAACCAAAACATGGAAGAAAACTGACAAAAAGGAAAATTCAGTCTCTGTCAGCATGAAGAGCATGCCAGTCTGCAAAGCTGAGACATCCTTGGTGTCATTTTTCCGTCTGGGTTCACTGTCTCTGTCTAAATCTCAGCTGATGAACACTTTGATCAACGACCGTCACAGCACCTTCTTCCACAGAAACTGTCCAGGTAGCACCAAATCTCGTCATTTGATGGATGGTGTGGCAGAGATTACCTGGTACTGTCCTGCAGGAAGACCCAATGATTCCTTCACTGACTGCGTTGCCTTCTGTAATCTTCATGGTGATTCTCTGTTGTTTGAAAAACAGCGTGAAATACTGACTGAAAAATCTTCAGTCATTGTTCTTCTGCTTCCAACTCTGGAGAAAAGTCAGGAGAGTAGTGCAGTCACAAAGACCCTTTACAGGTCTACAAAGCCTCTAATAATTCTCATTGCTGATAGTGACTGTGGTGCAGTTCAGATGAAATCAGGAAAATACAAACTGGGTTTGAAGGACAGAAACCAGTCAGATGTTTCTGAAGAGCTGAAAGGGATTATTGGAAAGATTTTGTCTGGACCACATACAACCTTCCAGCTTGAATCTTTGGCCGAGGTCTCTGGGATCAGAGTGGATGAAAATGACTCCGTCTGCCAAAAAGGGAAATCTGCTGCCATGGAAATAGTGAAAATGATTGAGGGGATGGATATTTCCAAGATCAAAGAGGAATTTCTCCCTTGTGAAGGACAACTTTGGCACAACTGGTGCAGAACAAACAAAGAGCTGTATCACCTCAAAGGAAACATTGAGAAAGAAAAAGAACAGAAGGGAAAACAACTGATGGAAATACGACAGAAACAATGTGATGCTTCCTGTAGTGAACTGATGAAGTCATTCACTAAAAGCCTCCTGAATCTACCATCTAAAGACAAAGAATATTTCCTGAAGTGGACTCAGATCCTAATAGATGGCCTCTCCACTGATGATCTGTCTTCAATTCTCCAAAACTATGATGAAACATGGTCTGAGGTCTTGGATCTGAAGAAGAAACATAATAAATCTGCAGAGTTTAAAGAAAAACAAGCTGAACTTGAACAGTTATCAAAAAAGCTGCAGTCAGCAACTTTTGGCTTGGAGCACATCTTCAGAGAGATGGGACAGATCTACGAAGCCCATAAGTCTCAGAAGAAACAAACAGGACGCCGACACACTGACTGGGTTAAATACCCTGAGCTGGCAGCAGATCTGATGATATCAGGATACCCCATGGAGCTGATGGACGGTGATGCAGGTCATGTTCCATTAACATGGATCTCTAGTCTTTTACAGGAAGTCATCAAGAAACTGGGTGACCAGAGAGTGTTTGTGTTGTCAGTGTTGGGCGTACAAAGCAGTGGGAAATCAACAATGCTGAATGCCATGTTTGGATTGCAGTTTGCAGTGAGTGCTGGCAGGTGCACCAAGGGTGCCTACATGCAGCTGGTCAAACTTTCTGATGGAATCAAGAAAAACTACAAGTTTAACTATGTTCTGGTTGTGGACACTGAAGGACTACGTGCTCTTGAGTTGGCCGGTAACACCACTCTTCATCACGATAATGAACTGGCAACGTTTGTTGTTGGTGTGGGAAACATGACATTGATCAACATCTTTGGTGAGAATCCAGCTGACATGCAAGATGTCCTGCAGATTGTTGTTCAGGCCATCATGAGGATGAAGAAAGTTAAGCTCTCCCCAAGTTGTGTGTTTGTTCACCAGAATGTCACAGATGTTGCAGCTGTAGAGAAAAACATGGACGGAAAGAGACGGTTGCAAGAAAAACTGGACAAGATGACTCAACTTGCTGCAGAGGAAGAGGAGTGTGACGTTGAGTGCTTCAATGATGTCATTGCATTTGATGTGCAGAAGGATGTGAAATACTTTGCCCAGTTATGGGAGGGAAGTCCACCAATGGCGCCTCCAAATCCTGGTTATAGTGAGAGTGTCCAAGAACTGAAGAACATCATCCTGTCTAAGGCTTCAAAGTCTACAGGAATCCTTCTGTCACATTTCAGCAGCAAAATCCAGGATCTGTGGAACGCACTGATGAAAGAACACTTTGTGTTTAGCTTCAAAAACACTCAAGAAATTGCAGCATACAGAAGACTTGAGGTCCAGTACGGTAACTGGACCTGGACCCTCAGGAGTGAGATGCTGAAAATTGAAAACCATCTTCATCCCAAAATTGAAAAGGGACAGCTCGACAAGATTGAGAACAGCTATCTTTCTAAAGAAATGAACAAAACATATGAAGAATTAAAAAAACAAATGGTGTCTTACTTTGAGGATGACAGAGACAAAGAAATGTTGGTTCAGTGGCGGAGCCAGTTTGAAAACAAAATTAAAGAGTTTCATGAGGAGCACATTAGAGAAGTGAAAAGAAAATTGGATGAAGTTATCCAGCAGAAGAATGCTCGAAAAAAGCTTGACAACAAGAAGACAGAGTTTGAGAACAAGTTGCTGCAAAAGAGCAAAGAGCTCGCACACCAGTTAAAAGATGTCGTAGAAAATGAAGAAGAACTCAAAGCGCAGTTTGACTCTGTTTGGAGTTACTGGGTAGCTAAACTAACTAAAGATACAATACCCATTAAAGACATCAACCTGGAAGAAGATCAATTTAATGTCCTTCAAGTCCTTGGGATTGAATGGAATCTCATCATGAAGTCAAGAGAAGAAGAGAAATACAAAAAACTGTCAGACGTTGGGAATTACTTTGGTTATATAACCCCAATGAAGAAATCAGTAATAGGAAAGGCATTAGATTATGTCAAAGAGAAAACACATTTAAAAGTGAGTCTTTTAAACCATGATGAGCAGGAAGCGATCAGATCCTTCATCAACAAAGTGGAACAGGAATCACTGAAGGTCATTCAGACCAAACCTGTAGCAACACAAGGCTACACTTCAACTTATCTACAAGAAGTGGCCAAACATGTTCAAAAGAAAGTGACAGAATTTGAATCAGAGCGAAAGTATATCTTCCAGAAGGAGTTTACAGTTAATCTCTTACTGTATGTTTTTGCCAGAGCAACAAGTTGGCTTTTACAGTCACACAAGACGTACAAAGAGAACAACGATGCCCTCACCTATTTGAACAGCAAGAAAAATGAATATTACAACATTTTCAAAAGCTACTGCAAGGGAAGCTCATCTGCTGTGGTGTTTGGAGAAATGATGTGTGAAAGACTGAAGGTTTCAGCTGTTGAAGCCGTCATTGATCAGACTGCAGTTGATCTCGCTGGAGAAATGAGATGCAGTCTCCCAGCATTCAATGGGAACAGACTGAACCTGGAGAAACATGTGTTGACATCACTTGCAGAGACAGAAGACTTCAGTAAATACAAAACCTACATCCAAAATCCAAGGAAGCAAGTAGAGGCTTTTATAAAAGAAGAAACGAAGAAATACATCTTTACAAATCAGAAAGAAAAAGCACTGAAAATACTCAAGAAGAATGTAGATGACATCAATAAGCTCATCAAACAAGCTTTATTTGAAGCAACAGACAAAGTGAAGAAGCAGGAAGGAAACATAGACATGTGGGTAAAGGTGTTTTCCTCCTCACTGAACAACAAGCTGACACTTGATACCATTTTTTGTCAAAACTTCAGAGACATCAACAATTTTGACTTTCTTAAAGAAAAGTTAGAGAAAGGCCTTGAAACCGTCACTATGGAGATGAGCCTTCTCCCACTGGATAAAGTGATGGAGTGCAGACAGACACCTGATCAAGTCCTCATTGATCAGCTGTGTAACTGCTGCTGGGAACGCTGTCCTTTCTGTGCAGCTGTTTGCACCAACACCCTGAAGGACCACAGTCCTGATAAACACAATGTTCCTTTTCATCGACCCTCTGGAGTTAAAGGATGGCACACAAAAGGCACAGTGGATCTGGTCATTGATTTCTGCACCACATTAGTTGGAAGTGACAGAAGATTCTACCCCAGGCATGACTCAGAGGAAACGTTTCCTTATAAACAGTATCCAACTGCTGGGGATCCGTATGCTTCATGGAGGATTACTGCTGATGAATCTAAGCTAACATACTGGAAATGGTTTGTATGTCACTTTCAGAAGGAACTGGAGGATTACTATAACATGAAATTCCAGGGGGAAGGAGAAATTCCCAATGAATGGAAAAGGTACAACAAAGAAGAAGCGATTGAAAGTCTGGATGAAATGTGCAAGTAGTAAGAAAACTGCAACTGTTCTTAAAATAAAGAGTCTACATTGAATTTCCATTACAAATAAAAATAGCATCTGATCCAATATCAGCGGCAAAACATCTACTTAAACATTGATCAATATATTCTCAATGTTTATTAAATATAGAAAAAGTTAGAAACACTGTAATGAGAAAATCACCAAAAAAGATTTGAAAGAGAGACGTTTCTATAATTTATTTAGTTCTAAAAAAATCCTCTAACATATTTAGTCATGAATGTTTAGTTTTTCAACTAAAATCAAACTTCTTCCTATTCATCAATATTATAGAGATGCATGATACGGTGTTTATAAATAATATAAAGATTTTTGATAAAATAAAACTGAATAGTTTTTTCATTTCTTTAGAAACAGAGACATTTAGTCTGATTTAACTTTTTTGTTTGTTTTTACTTTTTTTTCATTATGTCATTAATCACATTAATCAAACATTAAATATATTAACTTTATATGTATTACTTGTTGTCTTTGTAATGTGTGGAAACAACTTTTAACTCACCTCAACTTTTTTAAAATAAATTCTTGTAATTTCATGTTTGGATGTTTAAAGTCTGAAGAACAGTGAAAAGATGTAAAACGTTAAACTAAGGAATCATGTGATGTGTGATTTATTTTATTTTAATTATTTTTTGCTGTTTTTACATTTTCAATTTCTTATTGTTTTGTTTTTCTGATAAAGAATTTATAAAAGAATATGGAACATATATTTGAATTGTTACTGTTTTAAAGGTCATTAAGGAGATTTTTTTTTTTTACAAGCAACGAATGTTTGTAAACGGACTTATTTAATTTGTGTGAGGGATTTTAAAACTACAGGCAATTATCTTATAATTTCCATATTTGAAAATTCATTGTCTCTTGCCTGAATAAATTTTATTTGCAACAGAAGATAGATCCATTGAGGTAATAAATAAACATTGTCCATAATCAACCATTGTTTCAGCCTCTTGATAATGTGTCTTTTGGTGATTATGTGGTAACTGCCAGGAAATGTCTAGAAAATGTCAGAATATATGTAAAAAAAGGATTATAGTGACATAAATATTATAATAACCAAGTAATAATAAACCAGACATCAAGACATATAATAATAACATGGAAATATCCTAGAGCCCAGACAATAGTTATTCAACTTAAATAAAATATAATCACAAAGGTAAGAAGGAAGCAGGCCAAGAATGCATTTATAGATCAAATAATACCAATGAGACAATCTGCGTATAGATAAGGAAGGCCTCTGAACTCTGGCATAAAGGACGCAGTGGAGAGTAAGAGCTTTGCAGCACATTGCAAACCTTCAGGCTCTGTGGTTAAACACTGTCCCAAGAACGTAAGGACTGCACAGAGGCATGCATATACAGCAGGTCTCCATAGTCTATCAAGAGAAGGAAAGTAGCTTCGACCAGCTTTATTCTGTTAAGATAGGTGAAACAAGAGTTACTCCTGTAATACAAGTTTAGCTTAAGCTTAAGTTTCCTACCAAGGTTTCGATATGTAATCTAAAAGTTAAATGTTCATCAATTAAAATACCTAAATACTTATACTGGCCACAAACTCAATATGACCACCATGCAAGGTTTTAATGTTGAGAGTCCATGTTTTCATCTTTAGTCGGCTTGATTATTGTAACAGGTTCTACCTAAAAACTCAATCGGAAACCTGCAGCTTATTCAGAACTCTGCTGCGCGAGTCCTCATTAAGACCAAGAAAGTGGACCACATCAGTCCAGCTCTGAGGTTTTTACACTGGCTGCCTACTGTCATGCTCCGTGGTTCGGAGCCTGTTTTTCCCAGCTGCCCTGAAGGCATCTTCTCTGCACGCTGGCTTGATTGCTTATGCGCTTCACCTGTACAGCGCTCTTTAAATACCTGCCTGTGACAGCTTCTCTCGGCCAGATCGTCTCGGTTTCACCCTGCACGTATCCAGCCTCTGTTCCCAGTCTGTTTCCCCGTATTACCTGTCTGTCTGCCTGCCCGTTGCCGACCCTTTATTCCTGCTCCTGAACTTTTCGTCTCTTTTTTTTTTTTTTTTTTTTACTTTTCGTCTCTGCCCGCTCCCTGAAAACTCAGCCTTGTCTGCCAGCCTACCTGTTGCCAATCCTGTATTCCGTTACCTGGACATTCGCCTTTGCCTGCTCCCTAATTACTTAGCCTTGTCTGCCTGCCTGCCTGTCGTCGACCCCGTATTCCCGACCTGCCTCTGCCTGCTTCCTTACCGGTGTTACACCAAAATCTGTGACCCATCAGATACTGTGACTGCAGGGGGCGATAGTGGGTTCCTTTTCTGTATGACCGTCTTGGTAGACGGGATAGAACAAGAGCATTAACGAAAATTACGGAGGAAAATAACGTTACCTCCGTTGTTTCCATGGCTGTCAAGTTGCCAATTATCGCTCAGTTCGACTAATACCATTATAAACATGTATGCTGTATTTGAGGAGTAATGCTCAGCAGAGAGACTTCTTACCATAATAGTAGCCTATCCCATTTGAGACCCCTTACTGTGTGGTACCTACCCATAAAATATAAAACGGAGTCTATTTTTTTAAACTAAGCAGTAGGCTACTTAGCACCTATATATCGTCAAAATATCTATGTCATCATATATATATATATATATATATATATATATAACACTTCAAGGTGTTTAACACGTAGTTAACCCGCTGTCAGAAAGTGTTCCCTTACTGTACCTGCACTATAATAAACCCACAGCAGAAAAAAATGTGTTTTTATGTACTCCTACATCTCTCCTCTTTATTTCGGACACAATTTATAGAAGTATGTCACTCTACAGGGACAAAAAAGCCCAGGTCACCATTTCTGATAGCCATCAGAAAGTGTTACCTTACTGTACCTTCATTATAATAAACCCACAGCAGAAAAATTGTGTTTTTATGAACTCTTACATCTCCCTTCTTTATTTTGGACACAATTTTAAAAAGTATCTCACTCTACAGGGACAGAAAAGCCCAGGTCACCATTTCTGATAGCCATCAGAAAGTGTTACCTTACTGTACCTGCATTATAATAAACCCACAGCAGAAAATTTGTGTTTTTATGAACTCTTACATCTCCCTTATTTATTTTGGACACAATTTATGAAAGTATGTCACTCTACAGGGACAGAAAAGCCCAGGTCACCATTTCTGATAGCCATCAGAAAGTGTTACCATACTGTACCTGCACTATAATAAACCCACAGCAGAAAAAATGTGTTTTTATGTACTCCTACATCTCTCCTCTTTATTTCGGACACAATTTATGAAAGTATGTCACTCTACAGGGACAGAAAAGCCCAGGTCACCATTTCTGATAGTCATCAGAAAGTGTTACCATACTGTACCTTCAGTATAATAAACCCACAGCAGAAAATTTGTGTTTTTATGAACTCTTACATCTCCCTTATTTATTTTGGACACAATTTTAAAAAGTATCTCACTCTACAGTGACAGAAAAGCCCAGGTCACCATTTCTGATAGCCATCAGAAAGTGTTCCCTTACTGTACCTGCACTATAATAAACCCAAATTTAAATACCTTTAGTCTTTACAAATAATACACAAGATAATTGTTACTCTCTTTATCCAAACATTTACAAATTGTTTTAATAACATTTATGGAATATTTACAAAACGTATGTCTTCTTTTTTCAACTTGTTTAATCTGGACATTGTTGATGGGGGGATTGCACTGGGCATTTAGGGCGAGTCAACATCCTTTTCACTTTCTGCAAGCGCCACAGCTGTACGACACGCTGCCATCTGGATTGCCAACACATTTGTTGTGGTACCACCGCTGACACTGGTCACACTCAATCTGTAAACAACATGATTTTCCATAACATGAATGCAAGGATTTTAATTAGATTGATTATTCAGGTTGTTGAAATTTTTGTCATTCTCATCATTATTTTGAACATTTTCCACTCAATAAATCACATCTTTCTTCATATTTTTAAGGTGGTGACACAATGACATGTCTATGATTCTTCAGATAAGACCGAGGCAGTAAATAGAAATCTTACCTCTTCAAACCCGATTTGACATGATTTTAATACTTTCTATCATCATTGTTTATATATTTATCTCTGGAACTCAGTACTATTTTTTTGGTCCTGAATGCAAACAAATGAAAAATAAATTGTTATTGTAATAGCTTACCCAGTCAGTGGTGTTGCTGTCGCTGTCTGAGCCCTTCTCTGTCTCACTTTCTCCACAACAGTGGCAGAGCATACTGAGATCATCTGTCAACAATATAATGATGATTGTAATTAATTTTCATGTTAAAGACAGAGGGGAGTTTAAGAATGCATAAAGCAATCTTCTTCCAACACAAATATAATCAAGTCAAACATGTTTTAACATATTTGGTCCTCAGGGGGACTTGCAAGCCCTGTCCCAGCTATTTTGCATGCAAATAGCTGGGACAGGCTCCATCTCTTATGACCCTGAATTGGACAAGCAGTGTAGAAAATGGATGGATATGTTCTCTAAAATAATACTACATTTTGTCAAAGTTATGAGAAATGCTAATAAAGTATTATTGTCATTCCAATAACACTCTAAAATGCATCTTTATCTCTGTCAGCCCAGCATGGACTAAACCTGACAACTTACAGGTGCTTCAGTTTTTTCATATCATTGGAAAAAAGTTATGCTTTCCAGCACCAGCAAGAGCAAATTTATCAAAATATGGCTGTCTGACCTGCCCTTATAAAAGCTGAACTGGCTTACAAAGTGTCAAGTCTAGAACCACACTCGATGAGGAAGCTCACAGCAAGTTAATAGTCACTCCATGGACAACGCAGAGACCAAGTCTAGCTTTTTGCCACCCAACATGGTGTTGCATGGGACAGTGTTGTTAAAATTGGTCTGAACTGTGAAGTGATTTTTATAGTATTATAGATTATGATAAGAAGATATGATGCTGTGCCTTTACTGTGAACAGCAAGTCTTAGTATGTTTTCCTTTAAGATTTCTAAACTGTGTGTTCAATCGTTTTCTGAGTTTAGAACTACATGCATTTCATTTTTCAAATGCCTCTTGTGTTGAAAGAAATCATTTTTGGGGGTGTAAACATACCAGTGTCTCTCAAGACTGCCAGTGCCACCTCCATTCTGTATCCTTCCACTGCCTTGGCTGAATTGTCAAAGATGAGTGACTCCTCTGCCAGCACTTTCTCAGCATACTAAGGACATAAATTAAGTAATGGTGAAAAAGTACCCACCCTATGTATAATAATCTTTATTATATTAATGAAGGCAAAAAACAGGCTAAATGTTTATATCAATATGCAAAGCAATAAATAAGGGAAGTGTTAAAATATTCATACTTTCATGACAAAGACTCCACAGGATGTGGCATCCTTCTGTAAACTATGTGGGACAGTGCTGGCATTCCACCTGGACAACTTCAAAGTCCTCTGCCTGATGAATGCCCTACAAAGAATAAATAATTTATCCAAACTTATTTCGGAAGATAAGGCTAAATACAAGAGCTAATGAACAATAAATGATACAGTGGTAACCTGTTGGACTCCAGACACTGTTTGACCTTAGAGTGAGCATTGCCTGCTGGGTCAAGGACAAGCCTTCTTCTTTCTAATGGAAAGATGGCCTTGGAAATCAAAATAAAAACATTTAATAGTCAGCTCAGTGTTGTGATGTAAGATGTTCAAGGGTGTGAGTAGTTAACTTGGAACTGGCATGGAACATGTGATAGAAGAAAGAGCAAACTTACTGTAAATATCCAATGGCCAGGCTCGTTAACTGCTCCCAGGATTACGTCATACAACGCAGGGTCACACTTAAAAAAACACATAAAAATAAAATTTGCAGGGTGAGATTTTTAACAGATTTTATGAGCAAAGCAAAATGCACTTTTTGTTTATTTTTAATAAAAGCAAAAGACAAAATACTGTCTTACTTTCAGTCGAGTATTCTTCTTCCTCCATATGTCTGTCATGGCATATGAGTCAACAAAGAACGCTTGCTTGCCTCCTTTGTCATTGTGTCTTTTCACAAGTTTGTAGAGGTAGGCATTTATTAACTAGGGAAGGTGAAAAAAAATATATTTTACTAGAGGCATGCTAGCTTTTGGATGCTAAATGGGGAAATAAGAGTCAAGGCCAAGTCAATTATTCAAGATTACCTCACTCTCAAGTTCCTTATTGGGACTTGTCCTGTTTATGTCCCAGAAAAATATTTTGTAAGGTCCAATCCGTGACAGGAGGACATGAACAGATTTGCCTTTCCAAGCCTCTTGAACATCTAACAAAAAGTAGAGAGGATTAGGTGTTCAATATTATAGACAGACAGACAGACAGACAGACAGACAGATAGATAGATAGATAGATAGATAGATAGATAGATAGATAGATAGATAGATAGATAGATTACAGAAATGTGTAAATAATACATTCTAATGGGAAGAATTTTTAAAAACCAGCAAATGAATAAATTCTTTAAGGGTATACCAATAACATTATTCTTACTGGTGTTCATTTGTATATACAAAAACATGGTCAATGAGCATCAGTAATGTTTCTCATTAAAATATTCTTTAAATTTTTTATAACAAAGTAATAACTGCCATGTAATTACTGTGATTTCAGTTATATAATGGCGAATTCCATTAGTTTACAAATTGAGTCTATAATATAACTATTGTGTGTATCTTTAATGGCCTCACATTTCTCAGCATTGTTGGAAAAAGCAGATGTTGGTGGAGAGGTGCTTGCCAAGGATGTTTCAGTGGTGGCAGAAGTTACAGTGGCTGACGTGCAGGTGGTAGGAGTGGCTGGAGTGCGGGTGGTAGAAGTTGCTGGAGTGTAGGTGGTAGAAGTGGCTGGAGTGTAGGTGGTAGAAGTGGCTGGAGTGCAGGTGGTAGAAGTGGCTGGAGTGCAGGTGGTAGAAGTTGCTGGAGTGTAGGTGGTAGAAGTGGCTGGAGTGTACAGTAGGTGGTAGAAGTGGCTGGAGTGTAGGTGGTAGAAGTGGCTGGAGTGCAGGTGGTAGAAGTGGCTGGAGTGCAGGTGGTAGAAGTGGCTGGAGTGCAGGTAGCAGGAGTGGCTGGAGTGCAGGTAGTAGGAGTGGCTGGAAGGCAGGTGCTGGGAGGAGCAGTTGGGGTGCACGTAGGAGTGGGTGGTGGAGATGTGCTTAGTCTCCCAGGGATCCTCGGGGTCTCCTCTTTGTATCTCTTAAGGTGGTCAATATTGACCTTGTAGACTGTTTTTCCACTATCATCGACAAGGTCAACACTTTTTCCATCAACCTTTGTGACCATGTATGGTCCGAGGAAGTCTGGTTCCAGCTTCCGCCCCTTTCGTTGTTGACTTCTACTGTTTTTTCGCCATACCATGTCCCCCACCTGCAAACTTTGAGGCTCAGCTTGTGCTTGTAGTCTTGCCCTCGTTTTTTGTTGAACTTTTTCTTGGTTACTCTGGACAATGTTTAGTATTTTTTCGTGCCGTCGTATGTCTACAGCCACTTCTTCTTCAAAGAAAGACTCCTCAAAAGAACCATCAACCTGTAAAAAGAGAAAGAACATGGCACAAAACGATATAACAATTTTTCTTAGACATTCATACCATAATCAAACATTTTTCCTACGATTGTTTAAAAATCAAAAATATGTTCTGTACAAGATATTAAAATTAGAAGTAGTTTACCTGAAAGTTTTCTGCTACCTCTGCCGGATAACGCGCTTCTCTTCCAAACATTAAAAAGAATGGAGAGAAGCGAGTTGTTAGCTGCTTTTTGGTGCGCAGACCAAACATTACTGGATCCAGGTAGAGATCCCAGTCTTTCCCTTTGTCCTGCACCAGTTTTCCCAAAGCTCTAAAAAATAATTTCATGGATATATTTTCAAGCAATCAGAAATTTTGAAAATTATATTACTACAAGTCTCCCACTGGCCTTGACAGAACACATTTTAAAAACAAACCTTTGAATGGTACCGTTGAGCCTCTCCACCAAACCATTTGTCTGTGGGTGGTATGGTGCGCATAGACTCCTTTTAATTCCCAAAATCTGACACACTTCAGTGTTGATCTGTAAAAAAAAAGTACAAATAAAAAAGGGTATGTCATTTGAGTCTTTTTTTATAGAATTCTTTTTAACTAAAAATTGTTAAGGAGCTATTTAATGAAAACTGTAAAGTTTATGTCAGACATAGCTGGCAACACATACTTTGTTCAGGAACTCCTTCCCTTGATCAGTGAGGATTCTTTGGGGAACCTCAAACTGATAGACGAATTTCTGGATGCATCCTGTGACCTCTGCTGCTATTTTTGACTTGATTGGATAGGCCTGGGCCCATCTTGTGCAATAGTCAATAATAACACAAATATATTGGTTGCCCTGGTCAGTTACCACAAGCTTCCCAATCAAATCCATTCCTACCAGCTCAAATGGATGTTTGGTCTGTTAAAGGAAGGAAAAGATAAAAAATTAAATTTGTTCAAATGGGAATAAGTAGCAGTTTAGTCATGATAGTCATCATTACATAATAGGTTATTAAAGTTATTCTTGTGATAAAATTGTAGTGTAAACTTGACATTGCTATGTAAATGTGGCTAATTATGGTCAATTATACAATTTATTGCTTGACAGAAGAGAAAATATTTACCTTGATGGGTTTGTAATCTGTGCCAACTTTAAGATCAGCCCTGTATTGTTGGCAAACTGTGCATTCTGATACCTAGGAGGATAGAATATTTTCTTAATAAACATTTTTCAAATTTTTGTGTTTTAGGTTTGTTTTGTTGTTGTTGCCCCACAAGAAAAGCAGAAATTTGGCATATCAGTAATATGAAGTACATTTGTCTACGTTTTAACCTCAGGATGGAGTCAGCAAAATATGGATGTCCTCTTATTCTACTTGCCCATGGATTAATGTTAGTTAAAAAGTATGTTGATGTTATGATGTTGGGTAAGAAAATTTATGTACGAAAGCGTTAGTTTATTGGTGTATAATGACTACGTTTTATCTTTACTTTCTTTGATTTACTTGAAAGAAAAGAAAGGCTTGGTTCGGTTTAAACCATTCATAAAGGTAAGCTCTAAAAGTACAAATGGTAAAATATAGCCACCAAAGAAACACCTGTTATAAACTTGTTTCTAGTTCAACAGTACACGACTGTGATTTGAAATACGCTGAAAAATTGTGTAAGGGATTTATCATACCCATTTAGTTATATCATTTGTCATGGATGGCCAATAAAACCTTTGGGAAATGGCGTCCCTGGTTTTAATTTGGCCACAGTGAGCACCAATTTCACTCGCGTGGAACTCGATGAAAATCGAGTTTGCCTCGGATGCGCCGCAGACGACTTTGGCCTTGGCCTCTTTTTCAGAGCCTTTATGTCGAACATAATATAGCTCTCCGTCTATTAGAAAAAAAACACATTCAAAGTTAATGTTTTTGTTTCAAGACAACTATTTGGCACATTTAACTACATGCTAGTGATACCAGATCATAAGCTAATGAAGCTTACCTGCCACGCAAAAGTTCGCTGCTCGTCTTCGGAGCATGTATCGCTGGTGCTTATCAAAGTTGTCAGGATACTCGCCTTTCAAAAGGAAATTGGTCAGTTCTGTATATTTATCTGGCTCCATGTTGACGAAGTCAAAGCGTGCTCAGTGTGTTACCAGAAAGGTGAAGATTTTCGACGTATATTACCATCAGGTCAAGGCGAAACTAATTGGTTCAGCTATTAGCAGTTAGGTGAGCTGTGATTGGTTGATGAAATGTAAACGCCCGTTTGCAGAAGACGATTGGCAAAAATAGAAAACATCATATTAATCTTTTGGGGATTAAATTGATGGTTATTTTGGCCGAAAATCATTCGAAAAATATTGGGAGTTCTGAAACCTGTTTGAAAATCATTATTTGTGTTCTTTGTAGAGGACAACAGGCATGATTTTAGGTTTTATTATACTGAAGGTACAGTATGGTAACACTTTCTGATGGCTATCAGAAATGGTGACCTGGGCTTTTCTGTCCCTGTAGAGTGAGATACTTTTTAAAATTGTGTCCAAAATAAAGAAGGGAGATGTAAGAGTTCATAAAAACACATTTTTTCTGCTGTGGGTTTATTATAGTGCAGGTACAGTAAGGTAACACTTTCTGATGGCTATCAGAAATGGTGACCTGGGCTTTTCTGTCCCTGTAGAGTGACATACTTTCATAAATTGTGTCCGAAATAAAGAGGAGAGATGTAGGAGTACATAAAAACACATTTTTTCTGCTGTGGGTTTATTATAGTGCAGGTACAGTATGGTAACACTTTCTGATGGCTATCAGAAATGGTGACCTGGGCTTTTCTGTCCCTGTAGAGTGAGATACTTTTTAAAATTGTGTCCAAAATAAAGAAGGGAGATGTAAGAGTTCATAAAAACACAATTTTTCTGCTGTGGGTTTATTATAATGCAGGTACAGTAAGGTAACACTTTCTGATGGCTATCAGAAATGGTGACCTGGGCTTTTCTGTCCCTGTAGAGTGAGATACTTTTTAAAATTGTGTCCAAAATAAAGAAGGGAGATGTAAGAGTTCATAAAAACACATTTTTTCTGCTGTGGGTTTATTATAGTGCAGGTACAGTAAGGTAACACTTTCTGATGGCTATCAGAAATGGTGACCTGGGCTTTTCTGTCCCTGTAGAGTGACATACTTTTATAAATTGTGTCCGAAATAAAGAGGAGAGATGTAGGAGTACATAAAAACACATTTTTTTCTGCTGTGGGTTTATTATAATGCAGGTACAGTAAGGGAACACTTTCTGACAGCGGGTTAACTACGTGTTAAACACCTTGAAGTGTTATATATATATATATATATATATATATATATATATATATATATATATATATGATGACATAGATATTTTGACGATATATAGGTGCTAAGTAGCCTACTGCTTAGTTTAAAAAAATAGACTCCGTTTTATATTTTATGGGTAGGTACCACACAGTAAGGGGTCTCAAATGGGATAGGCTACTATTATGGTAAGAAGTCTCTCTGCTGAGCATTACTCCTCAAATACAGCATACATGTTTATAATGGTATTAGTCGAACTGAGCGATAATTGGCAACTTAACAGCCATGGAAACAACGGAGGTAACGTTATTTTCCTCCGTAATTTTCGTTAATGCTCTTGTTCTATCCCGTCTACCAAGACGGTCATACAGAAAAGGAACCCACTATCGCCCCCTGCAGTCACAGTATCTGATGGGTCACAGATTTTGGTGTAACACCTGTAACTCTGCCTTGGTTCATTATCGGATTCTATGGTTTACTGACATCTGGATTGCTCACAAGATACTGTCTCTAGATCACGGACTTGGTTTTATTGCTCAGACGGAGAAACACGGAAGCGCCCGCTGCTGCCATTCTCCACTCGGTCTCTCTGAGCTCCGCCAGTTACCTGAGTTTTGTGCATTCTTTCGTTTGTTAAATAAAACTCCATCATTTATCCCTGGGTTTCTGATTATTTATGAGTCCAATCTCCTGGTACGTGACACCTGTTCATCAGAGAATAGACTTTAAAGTTCTGCTGCTGGTTTAAAAAGCTCTGAATGGTTTAGGACCAAAATACATCAGAGACCTCTGAACCTACCAGACCCTTCAGGTCATCTGGATCCAGTTTCTTATTAGTTCCCAGAGTCAGAACCAGACATGGAAAAGCTGCATTCAGCTTTTATGCTACACATGTCTGGAACAAACTCCCAGAAAGCCTCAGATCAGCTGAAACACTCAATTTATTTTATTCCAGGTTAAAGATCCTCCTCTTCTTTGCTGTATTTCACTAGTTTTTATTCAAAAAGCCTCGATCTGCATCAGTTTCTTTTAAGCTTTCATTTTTAAACTGGACCATGTTGTAATACTATTTTTATCCAATATTCTTTCTTTTTCCTTTTTCTTTTGTTTTAAATGTTAAATTATGTTTCTTATTATCTGTAAAGTACTTTGAATCACCGTCATTGAATTGTTATGTACAAATAAACTTGCCTTGTCTAAACATTTTGTAGACATTTCCAGTTACCAAATAAATACCATAATATTACCATACTACTACCAAATACTTTCACTTTATTGTTAAATTTGTTTGTCTCCCATTACTGTAGCTTACATGCTCCTTATTACCCTGTAACTTAATTTATATTCTATTGTTACCTTGATGTACCCAGTGTTACTACCAGGATGTTACCTGGTTATTACTTACATGGTATTACACAGTTATTTCCTCTGTATTTGTATTATGTTAATACACTATTACCATACTATTACTGTGCTGTAAAGTGCTACCTTTAAGTCTGTATATTATCTTTATATTTGTTAGTTACATTGCTATACAATGTAGACAATACAGTAACTGGAATTGGTACAATTAGGCTGCTATATGTACAGCTTTCAAACATAAAATTAATTCATTCATTCATTCGTCCACTTTCTATACCCATCCTTGTTCATAAAGAAAATGAACAGATTCGACAGAAATTTTAGATCTAACCATTTTACATTGAGAACATTGTTCTGAAATTAGTACATCATTTTTAAATGTAGTTTGTCACAGATTATCTGCCCATCTTTACATCTAAGAGGCTCTGCCTCTCTGAAATGCTCCATTTATACCCAGTCCTGTTTCTCATCTGCTAATTGACCTGATTAGTTCTCAAATGCTCCTCCAGCTTTTTTTTTTTTTTTTTTTTTTTTTTTTTTGGTACCAGTTACTTTTCCAGGCCTTTCTTTCCCCTGTTAAAAGTTTGTTGAGATGTTTTGTTGCCATCAAATTCAAAATGAGCCAATATTTTCCATGAAATGGTAAAATGTCTCAGTTTTAACATCTAGTATTGTTTATTTATGTAAGTTAATTTTAATTGTTTATTTAAGTATGTTCTATTGGGAATAAAATACGGGTTAATGAGATTAGCAAGTTGAAAAAGAACTGCCACTGATATGTTGAACTCATATTAAGCCAGAAAACAGAAAATTATTTAATCAATATATGAGAAACCAGAGAAAGTGTACAGATACAATTGTCATGCTCCGTGGTACGGGGCTCAGGTTTCCCAGCTGCCCTGAAGGCATCTTCCCCTCATTCGTGCATGATTGCTGATGCGCTCCACCTGCGCTGAGTGCTTTATATAGGCGAATCTTTTGTGACGTCAGTGTTTACCTTTTGCCGCATTGCATCACGGTATTGGGTGGCAAGAAGCTGCATACCTGCAAGCCTCACTGGTACACGCAGCTGTTGTAAGTCCTATCCTGACCGCTGTTTCTACTTTAAACATTAAAGCTGCTACATGACTGCATGTTTCTCCTAGACTGGATTTGAAAGAAAAATTTTGTAAGATGTTATGATCGTTTTTCACGATAGACCAAACGCCATTTAAATTATAGTTAACAGGACCAATAAAATTGAAAAACAGTCATTAGATTTAAAATGAAAAATTCAAAGGCACTGATAAATAAAGCCTTACCCGGCTTTGCAGTCGCAGTGACATGTGATTATTTCACCGTTTTCTTGGGCGATCACCCACGGAAGATGCGAATCACGCTGTGACTCTGCTTGGCCGGGTCTGACCTCCGCTTTGAGCACGACCACTGATTTTTGTTTCACCGAAAAGATTGGCCCAACCTTTCTTGAAACAAAATAGTTATAAGCTTCGAGGCTTTTAAAAGCTTTTAACTTCTCGTGGGTGAAGGGTCCAGGGCTTTCAACTAAATAAGAATAAATATCTCCCCAGCACATCTGTGGCCAAGTTGCAGGTGAGTCAGACCAGTATTTTTCGTCATCCCAGACTTCATATGGGCTTTGTATTTGTTCGATTTTGTCTGCAACACAAATTTTTAGTTTCTCTCTATACCTCCTCTGGTCTTCGGAGCTTAGCGTACTTATATAATTTGGATTTCGCCCGCTTACTTTCTTGTTTATGCTAGCAGGTTCCGCCATCTCAACAGGTCTTCTTGCCACCCAACCACACGCGCATGCGCAAAAAGATGTAAACAAAGATTCGCCTATACCTGCTGGTGACAACTCTTCCCTGCCAGATCGTCTTGGTTCATTCCTGTACGTATCCAGCCTTTGTATTTCTGCCTGTCTGTCGTTGACTATCTTGTTTGAATCTGGATTTCGCCTCTGCCTGCCCCCTGTCTGGTACTCTGCTTGTTTATGTTTGGATCTCCTGGCTCTCTGACCTCTGGAATTGCTTATAGGAATAAGATATCGGATCACGGACTCAACCTTCCTTGCCCCATCGGAGATTCTCTGGACTCCCCGCTGTCTGCCTTTCAGCGGTCCGACCTGTGTGTTGCACCCTTGAAGCAGACAAGACTCCGTCTTGATTTTGGCAACTTTATTCGCCCCGCGTTGCATATATTTCTTTAAAAAGAATATGGATTTTCTTGAGGCAGCCAGGACATGCAAAGGTGGCCACGTTACACATACCGGGCCCGCTGCACCACACACGTTGCGTATACACACCCCATTGCACGCAGGCTGATGACGTACTATAACTCACAAGTGTTACATGTCCCTGCAACACACACAACAGAAAATACCCACAGAACGGATGACTTCAAAATCACCTGAATAATAATAATAAAAGAAAGGAACATTGCCTAAACACTTCACCTGGACAATATCTAAATTATAACATTTTATAACTCAATATTTCCAGGCTGTAACATGTGGTCAGTAAACCTCCTTCTAACCTCTTATCTGCTCAGCAGCCTTTTCCCACACCCCGCAGCGGATCTCTCCTTGGATTCCCTCAACCCAGATTCTGAGACGATCCTCATCCAGTCGTTGGAGCAAACTCTGCTGGTACATCAGCCATTACATCAGTGCATTGTCACCTACAACTCCCTGCTTCCTAATGTTGTGGAATTTTATTATCAAAGATCACACACTAAGTGAGAATCAAACAGAGTATTTTTATTAAGAGCTGATCAGCAATGAGAGTCACACAGTCAAACAGTTTTGGCTGAGCAAATCCGCAGAGACATACATGGGCTTGGTTAATATAGACTCGCATGACGTGATGGCATCAAGGTCGTTGGTTGCAAATCTTCAGTACATTGTCTGCACCTGGTACAATGTTTTCTAAAGACTGTTATCAGCATCTGTGCTGGGGAGGAGAGCTCACTAAATATTATCTGGGTACAAGTCGCTCTCTTCCTCAGTGAAGCACAAGTCAAGGTTGTTAATAATACAAAGAGTAAATTATAGAGTATAAGGGCTATGTGTATAAATTTTCCATTACAATCCACCCCTTTGATTAAAATGAACCATATTAATCACACATAAAGAGAAAATTTACTCAAAGAACTCCAAATCACCAGAATCAACATCATTGCAGGGAGAGGAATCCACTGGAGCATAATGATGAACATGGAAATTGAACGTTCTGCTGAGCATACACTTGATGAGAGGAATCACACAGCAAAATACAACCAGAACACAGAGGAAAAATACAGTCAGGAGAATAGCAACTCTAGTTAAAATAGTGAGCCAGGAACCACTAATAAGCCAATCCCATAACCCCCACCCCTCAGAAGACGAATTAGCATTATTACGGTCGTGTAGAGTGTCCCAGAGGTCAGTAAGGGCATCATGGATCACAGAGAAGTTAGCAGATGCATCAGGGATAAAAGTACAACACTGATCTCCAATGAGAGCACAAGTGCCACCTTGAGCAGCTAAGAAGAAATCAAGAGCCATCCTGTTTTGCAGAGACATTATTCTTAAGGCCTGAACTTCCTTCTGCAGCAAACTAAAGCCAGAATCTACAAGAGAGGTTAAATTCTCCAGAGAGATAGATAAATCTTCCGCAGCCCAGGCTAATTCCCCCACACCATACCAGGGCAGAATCATCATAGCACCTTTCTGCTGAGGAGAGAAAAGACCACGTTTAACACGGTGTGAATGGGAATGGGGATTAAAAAGGGGCTGTAGAGTGCCATTAGGAGTCAGGGTGAAGGCAGAGACATCAGGAAGCAGGTAAGCTAAATAACAAGTCCCAGACCAATTAACAGGAAGGTAAATGTAGGAGTGTCTGCCACATGTCCAAACCATATTCTGAGGGCATCCAAAGCCGGTGTCTGATGGGATGTAGGACCAGGTGGTTTTGAGAACAGAGTTATTATACATAGGGAGGTCAGAAAAAGGCAAAAGTGCTGTAAGGTTAAACACAACAGTTCCAGCTCCCCAATCTGTAGAAGGAGAGCAGTCAGGGAATAAATCACAAGGATTTAAGGTGAACGAGTCAGAGCGTTTGGAGCAAGGTGAGGATACACATGATACATGAATAACACGCTGACAACCTAGAGTGTGTCCTAAAAAAGTCTGTGCATCTGTCCCGTTCCGCTGAAAACAGAGAGGTGGAGAGGAATATGGATTAGTACGATCTAGTCTCTCAAGCGGAAAACAGTTCTGGATGAAACACATGTAGAGTTTGTATTGCTGGAAAACCCAGCTGGTCTCCTCCATGAGAGGGGAGGGCGCTGGTGTGGCCAGGTAATGTTCCTTTGGTTTAATCTATTACCCATAATCAGAGTCCACAAAGTAGTGTTCAAAGGGACTGGATATGGAATGAAAACTGACTGAGAAGGTGTGGCATGTGGCACCAGTCCACAAACATAACAGCTGTCATTGGTCAATGTCTGAGCTGACATGTTTGCAACCTGCCACCAAAGATTATCAGTGTGGTCATGATGCTGAAGGGTGTGGTCATCTCGACGGTGCCTCCTTAAGGAGGGTGCTTCTGTCCCCTGCAGTCGTCTGGCGGGTTGGGACGGAGCTGGGGTTCGCTGTGTGGGGCGAGGACCGGTTGGATCCAGGTACCAGAGGAGGAGGGTGATGAGGATGAGGAGGACGGTGCACGCCCACCCCATCACTGCAGCCTGGGTGCACTTCATGTTGCCAGTGAAGGACAGACTACCTCACACTGGACTGACCTCAGGGATTATTCTGCCCTGTAGTTGGGAGGTCAGTTGGAGCTGGAGTCGGTGTACCTTGGAACCTCCTGCAGTGGGATGCGTGGATCCACGTGGACCTTTCAGCGACCTTCACAGCTGTGTGAGTGACCAACAGGACCTGGAATGGACCCAGCCACCTTTTAGACCGCCAGTGTTTTCTCCTCGTCTCCCGGACCAGGACCCAGTCTCCCGGAACCAAAGAGTGGAGCAGATCTGATGCTGGGCGTGGCAGGGCCTCCTTCACCACACTCTGCACCTGTGAGAGAACTTTGGACAGATTTTGGCAATAAGCAAGCATGTTACCTTCACAGTGTGTGGTGGACACGGAGAGTCCTGGGGGATCCAGACTTGTGTGAGGAGGTCTGCCAAACAGAATCTCAAATGGACTCAGGTTCGTTCGGGCACGTTTCCTCATCCTCATGTGCATAAGAACGAGTGGGAGGGCTTTAGGCCAAGACAGTCCTGTTTCTTCACAACATTTAGCCAGCTTACCTTTCAAAGTGGCGTTCTCTCGTTCTATAGCTCCGCCTGATTGTGGGTGATAAGCACAATGAGTCTTAAGCTGGAACCCCAACAGTCCACTTACCTCTTTCAGGGCTGCATTGACAAAGTGTGAACCATTGTCAGATGAGACCTTAGCTGGAATTCCCCATCTTGGAATGATTTCGGTCACCAGAGCCTTAGCCACGACTGAACTTGTAGCATGCTTAGCTGGAAAAGCTTCAACCCATTTTGACCACATGTCTACCATGACTAGACAATATTTCTTACCTTCTGCAGGTGTTAACTCAATGAAATCCATCATCAAATGATCAAAAGGCTGATTAGGTGGTGTGTGGCCAGCTGGAGGGCAGGCAAGAGGACGGGCTGTATTGTAGCCTGCACAGATCAAACATTTTTTGCAGTAATTTTCAGCCACCACAGTGAAGCCTTTTGTGAACCAAAGAGATGTTATGGAAGATACCATCCCTCCTTTTGACACATGGTCTGCCCCATGTGACAACTTAGCAAACCATGGGAAGAAATGACGAGGAAGGCAAGGTTTACCATGAGCAGAGCGCCAAATACCTGCAGAGTCAGGGGTGCAGGAGTTTTCCTTCCAGATGAGACGTTCCTCTGGAGTAGAAAAAGACTGGATGTCCTGTAGAGAGCAAGGAGGAGACTGATCCTCCTCTGAGACAGGAGAGGAAGTGAGAATGTGTGGGGAGGCTGACAGAGCTGCCTGCTTAGCAGCCTGGTCAGCCAAAGCGTTACCATGAGCAACAGAAGAAGTGTCTTTAGTGTGAGCCTGACACTTCACAACAGCGACCTCTGAAGGGAGGAGAATAGCATCCAGGAGAGCAGCGACCTGTGTGGAGTTCAGAATAGGCTTACCATCAGATTTGAGGAATTTACGGTGACGCCACAGCGCACCAAAGTCATGGACCACACCAAAGGCGTAACGTGAGTCAGTGTACACAGTCAGAGACTTACCCTGTGCGAGTTTACAGGCCTCAGTGAGAGCCACAAGTTCAGCTGTCTGAGCCGAGAAATGAGAAGGGAGAGAGCCAGAGAGGAGAACCTGATGCTCATTACAGACAGCAAAACCCACTCTGTTCTTACCAGAAGGGTCTCTGGAGGAGGAGCCATCACAAAAAAGAACAAGGTCAGAGTTAAGAAGAGGCTCATCAGATAAATCTGGTCTTGGAGTGCAGGCTTCAGACAGAACAGTCTCACAGCAGTGTGGAACACCATCATCTGCTGTAGGAAGGAGAGTGGCAGGGTTAAGTGAGGTACAGCGTTTGACAGTGATGTTAGGCATGTCAAGAAGAACTGTGGTGTATCTCAGCCATCTAGCTGCAAACAGATGAGAAGTCTTTTGTTCAAGCAAAATGATGGAAACAGAATGAGGAACAAAAACAGTTAGCTCACTGTAGCCCACAATGTCACGTGATGCAAGAACAGCCTTTTCACATGCTGCCACAGCTCGCAGACATCCAGGAAGACCTGCAGTAACAGAGTCGAGCTTGGAAGAGTAATAGGCCACTGGGCGTTTGTGAGAGCCGTGCTGTTGAAGGAGAACAGAAGACATGAACCCATGTTTTTCATCCACAAACTGAAAGAAAGGTTTGAATGGGTCAGGCGGAGCCAGAGCTGGAGCAGAACACAGAGCCTGTTTCACAGACAGAAAAGCCTGCTCAGCATCTGGGGTCCAGAGGAAATGGTCATGAGCAGATAGATTTTTACCATGTATGCAGGCCGCAAGGGGGGCTTCAAGCTCCGAAAAATGAGGAATGAAGGCCCGACAGAACCCTACCATACCAAGAAAGGACATCAGCTGTTTCTTGGTGACAGGTTTCGGTGCTTTCTGAATGGCCTCAATCCGTTTAGGAGCCAGGGCCTTGGTGTTGGCAGAAATGTGATGTCCCAGGAAGAGAACTCGAGACTGGCAGAACTGCAGCTTGTGTAGACTGGCTTTATGACCCTCAGAATGAAGATGAAGGAGGAGGGCCAGTGTGGCTTCCTCACATGCTGAAGCAGAGGGACAGCAGAGAAGAAGATCATCGACGTAGCTTAACAAAACCACGCCCTGTGGAAGCTGCAGAGAAGAAAGAGAATCTCTTAGAACCTCATTGTAAATTGTGGGGGACTCACAGTACCCCTGGGGAAGCCGGGTCCAAGTGTATGGCTTCCCATTGAACTCAAAAGCAAACCAAAACTGGCTGTCTGGATGAACAGGAACAGATGTAAAAGCATTAGCCAGATCCACAACAGAGAAATGTGTGGCAGTAGGAGGAATCTGTGACAAGATGGTGTGGGGGTTGGGCACAGCAGGTGCACGTGGAACAACTGCTTTGTTCACAGCTTGAAGATCTTGGACAAAACGCCAGTCAGGTTTGGCTGGCGGTTTACGTGGTTTTATGATTGGGAAAATAGGAGTGCGAACAGGTGAATTTGGACAAGAAACAACAATACCACTCCTAAGATGTGAATCAAAGACAGGTGTAATACCCTCCAAAGCCTCAGGTTTGAGAGGATATTGCTTCTGGCAGGGGCGGTAGTCAGACTTCGGAGTGATGACTACTGGGGGGCAGTTCTTAACCAGGCCCACATCATGAGGAGAAGTGGCCCACAAATCAGAGGGAACCTGAGAGAGAGCTGGGGGAACAGGTGGCAAAGGTGAGTCAGCAGAGAAACATGTCAGAAAATCATCATCCACCAACTGAACACCTTCTGGCAGTGAATCACAGAGAGCATGCTCTGCTTGAACACACCCAGCCTTGGAGAAAACAAAACTGCTGAGTCATGAGTGGATTGCCACTGAGACTCACTGAGAGCAGAAGCAACAAAGGGGCCCAAATCCTTCCACTCAGCCGAGGGAGACTTGGAAAGGGAGACATGTGGATGTGTGTGAAGTTTAAACAACTTCAGCTGGTCAGAAGTTAGTGAAACAGACAAAACACACACACTTTCATTCCAAAACATACACGTCACAGTCAGTTTGTCAGAGCAGTCCCTAAAAAAGATTTTTTCATACTGCTGGTCAGGACCATCAGGACAGACATGGGATGTGCAATGTAAATCCCTCTCCCCCATCACCTCTGCCCCTGGGGAGACTCTGGCTCTGCAGAGGGACAGCCAATGTGAAGAAAGAGGGGAGCTTCCCATTTTCCACTGATAAACATAGCAGGGAGCTCTTGGGCTATATTTAACCATCATAAAATCTTTTTCCTCAGACTCAGAAGGTGAACATGATATGGTCAGCCCCTGAGACCCAGAGGAAATCTGAATGCCCAGTTTGCACATAAGATCACGGCCCAGTAAATTTACAGGACAAACTTTGGACAAAAGAAAGGAATGTGTGAATTGATGCTCACCTTGTACTGAGCAGGTTAAAGGTACCGTGAATTTCTCTTTGTCATGATGGCCCCCAGCAGAAACGGAGATGACAGTCTTACCACTGAATGGTGGAGTGGGATTTAGGGTGCCTGTCTTAAGAACTGAATGAGTTGCTCCACTGTCAACCATAAAAGAAACTGGTTGATTATTCACAGACAATGTAAACAAAGGAAAACGCTTATAAGCTTTAGCAGCTAAATGAGTGTATGTGTGTGTGTGCATTTCACTTCCCTCAACAGATGCTTCAGCAAAAGCTGTGGTGGGTGGAGAAAAAAGCTCCTCTGGAGTCCTGCCTCCCGGGTCCGCCCCTCAGTCAGCCTGCTGGTTTCCCTGTTGGTGGGTGGGCCCATGAACATGAGGGCACTCGTCCTTCCAGTGTCCGTATTGGCCACAGCGATAACACGCCCCACGCTGTTGTTGGTTGCCGCCCCTCCCTCGTCTTCCTCTGCTTCTGCCTCTGCCCCTCCCATCCCTGTTGGATTGTGGCTGATTCTGGGAGGTGAACAGAGTCAGAGCTGCTGACATCTGTTTGTCTTTCTTGGATTCAGCTTTTTTCTTGTTTTCATCCATGACATCTTGTGCATGTTTAGCTTGACATTGAAGCTCAGTCAATCTGGTCGCATGTCTCATCCCCACATACTGTCTTTTCACCAACTCCAACACATCTCTGTTCATCCCTTCAATGATCGTCTGACAGAGAAGGCGTTCCCATGGTCCTGGAGTGTCTCCCAGTTCTCCTGTAGGGCGCTCCAAGCCAGAATGTCGGGTGAAAACAGTCTCACATCTGTGCAGAAAGGCCTCCATGCGCTCATCTGGGCCCTGAATCAGATTTCTCAGGGCAGCCAGACTCCCTCGATTAGGGAACTCAGTCTTTATGCCATTACAGAGTGTGGTGATGGCCTCTCTGTAGACTCGGTTCGTGTCATCGTCCCAGTTCGGATTTTTCAGGCAGGTGTCATCAGGAGGAAGGTGGGGACGGACTTTAGCCAGATCACTAGCAGTGAGCACTTTAGCGAAGATTTTCCTTAGTTCAAGTCCAGTAGGGCGGTGCTCGCGGCAGAAAGCTCTCCACTCCTCGCTAGCTTTCTCACCATCTTCAGTGGGGTCAGGAAGATTTTTGGCATGCTCCATGATTTCAGAGGGGGACCAAGGGCGATAAACCAGTATGGGGCCGGTGGGTCCTGATACTTCCACCATGGGGGCAATGAAGACCTCAGTGTCCTCATCTTCAGCAGTATTTTGTCCCAGAAATAGGCCCTTGGCAGCCTTCCCAAGTCTGTGGAGGGGGGAGGTTGATGACACCTCCGGTCCATAGATCTTCCCGGACTTGGTGTGTGAAGGGCTGGCCATGTCTGCTGATGGTCTTTCAGTTCCCCCTGTAGCCTGGTCCTGGGTGGAGTCAGCGGGACCCGGTGTCTCATCTCTCCGTCGGTCCTCTGGACGATGCTGCTCCTGCTGCTGAGGCGGCTGGGGCTGCAACACCGGGGGACAGGAGTCCAGGTCTGGATCCACCTTCAGCGCCTGTAATCGCTCCTGCAGTGAACGATATGGAGAGAGTCGTGAATGCCCTGAATTATTATATGGTGGAGGTGCACTAGGCAGGGATGCATTATCCCTCCTGTTTCCTATATCTCCAGTCATATCTAATCCTCCACCCATTTCTTTTGTGTTCGCTTTTCTTTTTCTGCATTCACTTTCATTCTTCCACATTTTAATACATTTCTGATGCCGTTCCCACTTTTCTACATCCTCTGCCTTAATTTTCTTTTTCTTCTTTTTCTCATCCCAGTCCTTCTGTGCTGCCTCATTCAACTTATCTAATTCTTTTTTACTCAAACTCCCGTTCTCTGGAAAACCATATTTCTCTGTCCAGTAAGTCATACAGTCCATGCAGTCAAGTCCATATTTCTTTTTCATATCTCTTAAAACTGGGGAGTCCCATTCACCCTCCTTCTCCTTCACAGCTGTGTTTCCCATTGCAGCTAGGACGTCTCCCGCTGGATTTTTCTTCTTTGAGCAGCCCAAACTCAGGCACAAAAATTGACTAAAACGCCTATTATTACCACCGAAGTTTTCACTTCAGTGCCGGACTAACCCTACCCTACCGCAGCAGAGTAGATCTACCTTGCCTTCACAAGATAGTGGGACCACTACCCTATTTTCATAAGATAGTGAGAAAAGGGTGGTAAATGGGAGCCCGATATGAAAACTTCTCACCGTGTGTGATTGTGGGTGCTGCTCCACACGCAGACTTCGTTCTGGATATCAGTGGTGTCTGAACGGAGTCCCTCCGCCGTCCCCTGACGGTTAAGGCTGACCCAGGGGCTGAAGTATCCTTCAGGATGCGCAGTCACGGGTTCTGGTCCTCCGGTCAGTCACTCAAGATATCCTGTTCGTGACGCCAAGATTGTTGTGGAATTTTATTATCAAAGATCACACACTAAGTGAGAATCAAACAGAGTATTTTATTAAGAGCTGATCAGCAATGAGAGTCACACAGTCAAACAGTTTTGGCTGAGCAAATCCGCAGAGACATACATGGGCTTGGTTAATATAGACTCGCATGACGTGATGGCATCAAGGTCGTTGGTTGAAAATCTTCAGTACATTGTCTGCACCTGGTACAATGTTTTCTAAAGACTGTTATCAGCATCTGTGCTGGGGAGGAGAGCTCACTAAATATTATCTGGGTACAAGTCGCTCTCTTCCTCAGTGAAGCACAAGTCAAGGTTGTTAATAATACAAAGAGTAAATTATAGAGTATAAGGGCTATGTGTATAAATTTTCCATTACAATCCACCCCTTTGATTAAAATGAACCATATTAATCACACATAAAGAGAAAATTTACTCAAACACTAACCTCTGTCTCATATATCCACAGAGGCCAGACAATAGAGAAGACCAGATTGCACAATCTTTCATTCATTGTGTACAATAACATATCTGAAACCCATCCCTGGGATTCTGAGCTTTTACTGAGTCCATAAACCATTGTCCTGGCAACAATAGCCATATTTAAGTACTACAACACTATATAGTGTAGGATTAAATCCTTTTAGAAAAAAAATCGAACATCTATTTGAACATTATACAGGTTAGTACGATTCCTGAAAAGTTCAAAACACATTTACATTTAAAAAAAAAAAAACATTTTAAAATATTTTGAAAACAAAATTACATTTAAAAAACACATTTATGTTTTAAAAACAAATTCATATTTTATAAAACACATTTGCAAATTTGAAAAGAAATTCACATTTTAGGAAACAAATTTACAAATTTATTAAACTCTTGTACATGTGTCAAGACGAGCCAAAATACAAATTAATAAAAGACGGCTCTTAATGGAAAGGGAAAGTCCTAAATACCCAAAATGATGTAGAAGTTCAAACAAATTATTTGTAGTTTAGCTACGAACAGGACAAGTTTGTTTTCAAACTTAAAAATGTGTTTTACGAAATATAAATTTGTTTTCTAAATGCAATTTTGTTTTGAATTTGTTTATGTGTTTTTTAAATTTAAATGTGTTTTGCACTTCTCAGCTACCGTAGGTTACGGTTAGGAGATTATAACATAGTCCTTCCTTGGATCAATACTACAAATGTACATAATGGTAAAAAAAAATGTACACATGATGTAGTAATGTATTGTATTAATATGAAACTATCTTCCAAATGCAGTGCTTTCTAATCCCAGGGTCAATTTCAACTCTTCAACCTAAACACATTTCATGTGAAGATTATGGTTACGTAGTCTTAATGTCAACAGTCTGAAAATGTGTCCAATAAATAAACTGTGTAATCACGCTGTAGCACAGCATGGTGGAGTTTTCAGGTCCAGATAGAAACCAAACTTCATACAAACTTCTTGTTCCTGCCTTGTCCATGTGTACCTGTTACTGAATGAAGAATGTTTACATGAAGGACTGACCAGCGACAGGATCAGGAACAATGTTCATGAGTTAGTGTTTGAGTATTAACATCTACACTTTGATCTCTTCCTCCTCATCTGGAAAGGCATATGGTGTTTTGTGGCCTTTGTAAAAAGCCGAAGAGGCGCCGTTGCTGCTCATCCTCGTTGCCTTTGTGAAGGACCCTCCACCGTAATGACGAGCCAGCATGTCAGCTGCCCTCTGGAACCTTTCTGCCTCCATCACAGGTTCCTCTCTGTGAGGAGACATGCTGGACGCATCGGGCGTCCTCACAGACCTGCCGTCCTCCTCTTGCTCTGTCCGGTTAGAACTATCTCTGCTGCTTACGTTGCGACTGGATGACCCGCTGCACACGGACAGGTTGGGTGATGAGACTCCAGGAGTCTCCACAGGCGTCTGGGTTAGAGAGCTGTCATCATCTTTATCCTCCCCTCCTTCCTCTTCCCTCTCTGCTGCCTGGCTGTGATTGGATATTTGGAGGGAGCTGGTGCTGTCAATCAAGCTCAACACCTCAGTCATTAGAGAAGGACCTAAATCCACCATGAACGAAGCGAGAGAGTCGGAGCAAGTCAGTGTGACGCCACCATTGTCTGTTGGAGACCCTCTACAGAAGTCTCCATCTTGAAACTGCCTTTCAAGTCGAGGGAGGCGAGGCAGAGTGACAAATCCAGACTGGACACCTGGAAACACAGTATGGCAAGCCGTTTGAGCATTTATTCCATATCCTTGATATCAGACATCAGTTTCCTTCACTAGTTTGCATTATGCAGAAACTAGTTAACATATGGGCATTTTTAATAGACTAGTAGAACTCAAAATCCAACTAGTATCAATTTTTCAACAACTAGTGACACTTTGTTCAACTAGTTACAACAGAATCTTCACTAGTGAAACTAAGCTCCATACAAGTACCTTAAAAAAACTACCTAGTTGCCATTTTGATGCACTAATGGCGCCATGAGCCGAAGTATTTACTTAGTAGGCCATACTTGTTAACTAGTAAGATACAAAAACTAACATGTGTACAGGTCAAGTAAACTTTAAGCTTACTTGTTAACTAGTAAATTATAATTTCCTGGGATAGTTAATTAGTGAGCATGACAATGCCTACTAGTTAACCAGCAAAGGCAAAGGCATCAGTGCTTACTTGTCAACTAGTAGATGTTAAAATGCTGACTAGTTAACTAGATAAAGCCTATTTGGTCTTACTAGTTATTTGTTGTGACAAAATGTTCACTTGTTAACTAGTAAAATCCAAACAGACTACTTATTACACAAGTGAAAGAAAAATCTAACACCACTAGTCAACTAGAGAGGTCCAACATGTTTACTAGTTAACTAAACACGTGTAGGCAGAATGATCTGATTGGATCGCCAGTTGGAGCTCCGCCCAGTGGAAATTTAACCCTTTAAAGCTTGACACATTTTCACTGGTTGCTCCAGAGGAAAGCGTGAAGATACATTTACGAAAAAAATTAGTGATTTCATTCAGTATAACCAATGAAAACATCTTACATGGTTTTTGGCTTTAAAAACCGCTACTGTTGTGTGTTTTTATTTTTAGCTGTTTTTAAACACAAAACAGTTATATCATTTTCTTATATAAGCAGAAGAAACACAACAGCTCATCATCTGTAAAAGTTTCCCTTTGTTCCTTTTTAACTTGGTCACATAACTTGTTATCAATGAAAATATCTTCAAAGGAAATAACAATAGTTTCATTCAAAGTGAGAACACACATAACAATGATCACATACTACTTACAAAGTTTGTGAAGTAATGATGGCATGCTGTGTTTCTTTGTTCATAATGTAAAACAAAGACTGTTTACAACGTTTAACTATCTAATGACTAATCTACAAATTTGCATTAGAAAAAGCTGTTTTACTTCAGATGTTTATTGGTGCCTTCTTTTAGCAGGACTTTTACTCCTACCTGTAGCGTTGCCCCTTATTTTAATCATTACTTGAAAAACATACTGTGTCCACTTACTAACAGTATTATTGGTCTTTAATTAACTGGTTTGATCACTTTAAAATGTATTTCAAACTTTATATTTATTCATTTATTCACTCATTAATTTAGTCAAACATAATAAGCAGGAACTGTCAAGTTTGTCATGTCACAATCCAAATCTTTAAACCATCCATCCATCCATCCATTTTCTTCCGCTTATCTGAATCCTAACCAGGTGCCCGAGCCACCTCATTTGGTTCCTCTTGATGTGGAGGGGCAGCGGCTCTACTCTGAGCCCCTCCCGGATCACCGAGCTTCTCACCCTATCTCTAAGGGAGAGCCCGGCCACCCTGCAGAGAAAACTTATTTTGGCCGCTTGTATTCGCGATCTCGTTCTTTCGTCATTACCCACAGCTCATGACCATAGGTGAGGGTAGGAACGTAGGTCGACCGGTAAATCGCGAGCTTTGCCTTTTGGCTCAGCTCCCTCTTCACCACAACAGACCGATACAGAGTCTGCATCACTGCGGACGCCGCACCGATCCACCTGTCAATCTCCCGCTCCATCCATCCCTCACTCACAAGACCCCGAGATACGTAAACTCCTCCACTTGGGGCAGGACCCTATCACAGACCCGGAGAGAGCACTCCACCCTTTTCCGGCTGAGGACCATGGTCTCGGACTTGGAGGTGCTGATTCTCATCCCAGCCGCTTCACACTTGGCTGCAAATCGCTCCAGTGAGAGCTGAAGATCACAGCCCGACAAAGCCAACAGAACCACGTCATCCGCAAAGAGCAGAGACCCAATCCTGAGGCTACCGGACCGGATCCCCTCGACACCTCGGCTGCGCCTAGAAATTCTGTCCATAAAGGTTATGAACAAAATCGGTGACAGAGGACAGCCTTGGCGGAGTCCAACCCACACTGGAAACGATTCTGATTTACTGCCGGCAATGCGGACCAAGCTCTGACACTGGTCGTACAGGGACCGGACAGCTCGTACAAGCGAGTCCGGCACTCCATACTCCCGGAGTACCCACCACAGGAGTCCCCGGGGAACACAGTCGAATGCCTTCTCCAAATCCACAAAACACATGTAGATTGGTTGGGCAAACTCCCATGCCCCCTCAAAGACCCTAAAGAGGGTGTAGAGCTGGTCCACTGTTCCACGACTGGGACGAAAACCACACTGCTCCTCCTCAATCCGAGGTTCAATTATCCGACGGACCCTCCTCTCAAGCACCCCTGTATAGACCTTACCGGGGAGGCTGAGGAGTGTGATCCCCCTGTAGTTGGAGCACACCCTCCGGTCCCCTTTTTTTGTAGAGGGGGACCACCGATGGCACCCTGTTTCCCGGGGTGTATGGCTGGAACATCGGGGTGTGTGCTGGGCCACGCCGGGTGGCTGTCTGGGGGGGCCTGGTCCTCCTAGGCATGTTGCGGGCCCTCTACCTTTGGGGGGTGGGGCGGCTGCCTCTGGGCTCCTGGGCCCTTCGCTTGGGCTGCCCTGGGTGGCCGGTCCCTGGCGGGGCTGGCGGCTGCTGATCTTGGCCCACTGGGACCTGTGCCCCGGGACCGTGGGGGGCTCTTGCTGGGGCTCTCCTCTGCCGCCCTTTGGGTGGGGCTGGAGTCGTCTTTGTGGTGGGGTAGCTTGGGTTGGTGCTCCGGGTCTGCTGCTGGGGGCCCGGGTCTCTGGGCTGCCCTGGTCTGCCTCTGACCTCCGTGGAGGCGTGGTCACATTTGCATGATCTCACTCACCACTCTTCATCACTAATCACTCCTTATTCCTCATGCTCTGCATGCTGACACAGTCACTGAGTTGTCCAGTGGGTTTTTATTCTAAGAGATAATTCTTTTCTTTATTTTTCCTGTGAGTTAGTATATGGTCGCTGTTATGTCTTTTTGATTTGGTTATTATTTTAAAAAACTCTTAATGACTAGCAGCCCTGTTTTTCTGTGTGTGTGTTTCTGTTTTTGTAAAAGTTGTAGGAAATTTTCTGGTGTGTTCATGTACAAGTGTAACAGTTTGTTGTTTGGTGATGGTGTGGATTGAAGGGTCGTTTCCTTCTGTCTGTGATCTTTTTGTCTTCTTTCTTCTTTCCCTTTTACTCTTTTTGCTGTTTTCCATCTTTTTCTGTCCCCTCCGGTCAGGTCCAGCAAGATTACATAGATTCCATGATTCAAAGTAAATAAATAAATAAATAAATCAGATTATCAAGAGGAGCCTTACCCATAGGCCTCCCCTTGGCAGAGCAAATTTTTCAGCACGATACAGCAACCAGATTATTATTTTGCTTGCTATGATGCTGGACAGGACAAGTTTAAAAAAAAAAAAAAAAAAAAAAAAAAAAGAATTGGGGGACCACCACCCCAGTCTGCCAGTCCAGGGGGACTGTCCCCGATGTCCACGCGATGCTGCAGAGGCGTGCCAACCAAGACAGTCCTACAGCATCTAGAGCCGTAAGGAACTCTGGGCGGACCTCATCCACCCCCGGGGCCTTGCCACCGAGGAGCTTTTTAACCACCTCAGCGACCTCAGCCCCAGACATAGGAGAGCCAGCACCAACTACCCCAGACTCTGCTTCCTCATCAGAAGACGTGCTGGTGGGATTGAGGAGGTCTTCGAAGTATTCCCTCCACCGCCTCACAACGTCCCGAGTCAAGGTCAGCAGCCCCCCATCCCCACTGTACACAGTGTTGACGGAGCACCGCTTTCCCCTCCTGAGCCACCGGATGGTGGACCAGAATCTCCTCGAAGCCGTCCGGAAGTCATTCTCCATGGCCTCTCCAAACTCCTCCCATGCCCGAGCTTTTGCCTTAGCGACAGCCGAAGCTGCGCTCCGCTTAGCCCGCCGATACCCATCAGCTGCTTCTAGAGTCCCACAGGCCAAAAAGGCCCGATAGGACTCCTTCTTCAGCTTGACGGCATTTCTTACTGCCAGTGTCCACCAACAAGTTCGGGGGTTACCGCCACGACAGGCACCGACGACCTTATGGCCACAGCTGCGGCTGGTTGCCTCGACAATAGAGGCATGGAACACAGCCCATTCGGACTCAATGTCTACACACTGTGTAAGTAGTCTTGTGTGTAAGTACAAACTGTACTTACAGTTTGTTCATATCTCATTAACAATTTGATTAATAGAACATTTTAACCCCCCCCCCTCAAAAAAATGGCAACATGTTATGTTTATGTTGCTGTCACTTAACAAGTCTTCTCTGTAAAATTGAATAAACAAAATAAAACTGAAACTACATTAACAACGACGAAAAAAAACCTTTGACTAGCATGTTGACAAGAAATAAAATCTTTGAACCTAGCCATCTCTGGTGTTCATATTTCGCTACTAGAAACGTATTAGCAAAGTTTTTTTTTTTTTTTTAATTTTAAATATTTATTTCATTCATAACAAGAAAAAAAGAAAAAAGAAAAACAAAACAACCAAAACAACAAAATATCAACACCTGAATAAAAATGTATAGAAAGAAGAAATTTGTATATTATCTGCCCCCTTCTCACAAAATAATTAAACCAATAAAAAGACACTTTTATGTAACATAAATAATAATAAAATAATGATAAAAAATGTAACCAAAACAGCTGCAGGCCAACATGCCGCTAAGTTCTAATCACATACAGTACTTCACATTTTACACTTTTTTAATCTACAAAATACTATAGAACAAAACATAACATCACAAATTAACCTCATTTATTATATTTTCTTATCATAGAGTTTTTAAGAATCTTTTAAACACAATAATGGATTTTATTCCTTTGGTTACTTTATCCAGATTGTTCCATAAACTGACTCCATACACTGAAACACATTGCTCCAACACTTTATTTCTAAATTTAGTTTTTAAAAAATATTTCATATCCTTTTAAATTATAATGACTCTGTCAGTATATATATATATATATATATATATATATATATATATATATAGACTCTGATCCATCAAGCGCATAAATATCTAGGAGAGCAGCTCCAGTGGAAGGTCCAGCCAAGTCACAAGTTTGAAGGCAAAGAGGATTGCTTCCAAGATGGCTGCCTCTAAGCTCACCTGAGAGACTGGCCTAGATACAATCTATCTGAAATCAAGGCAATCCATTCACAAATCTCATCTAAAGTGAAATATTACTTTATATTGTTATCTACCTTGATATTTTTGGAGAATTGAACTTCTAAAGCAACTGGACTTGGAGTAATTTGACATGTGATCTGCCATACTGAGGATTCAGTTCCTTCATGGTTTGGATCTAATATCAGCATATCTGGATGCCTCCAAAGACAAAAAACGAGGATGATTTTGTCACCGCTACTCAGGTACGTCAAATGCTTGAGGAGCAAAAAAGTTTCTTTGTGCATTTATTAAAGCAGCAGGGAAGCACGTACAAGGGCTTTGTCCAAATGCGTATGGATTCATTTAACACCAGATTGGATGGAATGCTGAAAGATCTATGTGACTTTAAAGCAAGTATTCAGTACACTCAAAAGGATGTTGAAGAAGTCCAAGCGCTTTCTAAAAAAATATCCAATGCATATAAAAACATTATTGATGACATTAACATGGTCAACTCCAATCTTAACGTCATGAATGGCAAAGTTGACTATTTGGAAAATCATTCTTGCCAGAAAAACTTGATCTTTGATTAATTAAATATAGAGTATCTCAGAGATTAAAATTAGAAAAATCCTGAATGAAAACCTCGGACTTGACTAAACGCACATTGAAATAGAATGTGCTCATCGCCCTGGAAGACCAACTGCCAGAGATGGGAAACCAAGACCAATTGTGGTCAAGTTTCTTCACTTTAATGGTAAGATCGCTGTCTTGGATAAAGTGAAGCACCTAAAAGGAACTAATGTTTATGTTAACGAAGATTACTCAGAAGTTGTCCACTGTTGCCAACTTCTCAGTAAGGAAAGTAGCTATTAGCTGTCCTGGAAGTCGCTAGAAGTCGCTAAATGACATCATCGCCTAAGTTGCATAATTGGCCATTTGCGTGTAATGTAAAGGCCATTGTAGGAGAAAAAAATAGCATCGTGGAGAGACAAATGGTGAGTCAAAAACACCCTAAATATGTTTAGAACTACAAATAAATTTTTTTGTTGATTCTTGGTTTGTTTTATTATTTTTGTATTTTTGTCATTGAAATAGGCCATCACTTTTAAAAATAAGCTTTGATAACCTTTGTCGAGATCCACATTACATAAATCAATTTTGTCCTTTATTGTTAAATGTTAGAATATCAAATTTGACCAAAGGACTGTTATGTTGTGTGGAATTGCTCTATGTCTAACCGTCCTTATGGCGGCATTATCATGCCAAAAATCCCGCGAGAGTAAACGAGATCCCGCGCGAGAGGAATTGAGATCCGCGCGCGAGTTCCACGGGGCGTTGTGGAGATACGCGCGCGAATGAAGCAGTCCGAGCGCGCGTGCGCGCGCGATTTCTCCGCGCGCGCGGGCAGTATCTCCCCTCGCCTGAGTTTGCTTGCTTGCAGGGAATATCGGAGCCCTCGCGCGGACAATGTCTGCTCGCTGGCTCGTGCTGCTCACTCGCGGTAAAGTTTATTGGCAGTAAGTGGGCGGGGCCCGCGGGTTTTCTGTCATTACACACGATTGGCTACAGTCCCCGTCCTCTGTGATTGGCTCTCACTTAAAAAGAGAAGCTGCTGATGGTTTAATGATTTTACAGCTGAATTCTGAAATTGTTCAACATTTAGTTTGCAGAAGAATCTGGAAGACAAATCAAATCTATCACATGACGATCATGATGCTGCAGATTCGTCTCAGCAGAGACGTCCAGAAATGATGAACCTGAAACTGGTTTTCATCTGAAACCTGATCCAACCTCCACTGGACTCTGATACTCACTGCTGGTCTGATCTTAGATCAGGAGGTTGAACCATCGACCGGTCGCTCTTCATGGAGACACATCTGGGTTCAGGTCCAGGTTCAGGTCCAGTTTTAAGTCTCTTAACGTTCCTGGTAGAAATGTAGAAATATTAAATCTCAGAGTTCAGCCTAAAAACCATCAGAGACCTGCTGAAGTTCAGAACAGATGTTTTCAGAGGAGCTCATGTCTGATGAAGAGGAGCTGTCAAAGAGACCAGATGGACGTTGATGACAGACTCAGAAGTTCTTCCAGCCTGATCAGAGATCCACATCCAGCTCAGCCTGCTGATGAAAAGCCTCTGAAAGGCCTCAGTTCAGTCTGGAACCATACTGACACACTCATTCTAATTCTCTGATAAAGTCTTTACTGATTGGTTGATCAGATGAATTCTGCTCTTTAGTTGACAAACTACACTGGAAACAAGCAACACTGGAACATCTGATGTTTGCAGGTAAACAGTGGAATGAAAAAGAAAGAAAAGAACTTGTGTGTGTGACTGGATTTAGGATCAAACTGCAGCTGTTTGTGCTTCTAGAGTTATTGGAGGATGCAGGATGTTCAGAAGTGATGAATCAGATCAGATGATGCAGCAGCAAAGATTCACAGTAAAACCTGATTCTGAGAGTTCAGCTTCGACTTTTACATTTTAATACTGACAAATACTTACTGTCTGTTAGATCCACGACTTTGATGGAAATCAATATAATGTCCCTTTGACCGGTCGCTCTTCATGGACACACAGCTGGGTTCAGGTCCAGGTTCAGGTCCAGGTCCAGGCTGGTTCCTGTGAATCCAGATGTTTGGTGATGTGAGTTGTGATCTCTGACATGGAGAAGAGTCATGGACAGTTAGAGATGGACATCTCACCTCTGAGTGGTTTTAGAGGGAGGGACTCCCTCCTCTCTGTCCTGATCCATGATGCTGGATTCACATCAGCTCACACACACTTTCTACCTTCACCTGCAGAGGAAACACACATCATTCATCTGAACATTAACTGAAATCCTCCTTTCCATCATCTGCTGCTCCTCCTCTGATTGGCTCTGAGTTTCTGCTTCATATCAGAGTCAGATGGATGCAGTCAGACAGCAGTGAGGAAGAGGAAGCTGCCTTCAGCTGCTGGACTTCTATCAGGACACCAGATGGAGGGATGGAGCTGCAGACCAGCCTCAAAAGAGGAAACATTTCTCCTCCTTTTATTACCATGAACAGAAAGTGAAACTAAATCAGATGAAGATTTAAAACAGGAAGCAGGAAAAAAAGTTTGACATTTTCTGTCAGAAACAGAAACTAAAGGATGAAGTTAAAGAAGGAAAAATGAAGTGATTCCAGTTTGGATGGAAAGTCTGACTGAAGGAGCTGCAGAATCACACACTGTAGGTTCTGATCCGTTAACCTGCTTCCTGTCAGCCACTCCTCATCTTCATCATCTTCACCTCTACAGGTGGATTATCTGCTCCATCACAGCTGCTCACACTGAAGCTTTTTTCCACATTTAGGATCAATTTTCATTTCAGCTGTTTCACTGAAAATCTTCCTGCAGCAGTTTGACTCAAAGAAGGTGAAAGTGTTCAGATCAGAGCGGAGACCAGTTCTACAGAGAAGCTTTACTGGTAATCTCCTGGAAACTGGAACAAAGACAGAAATAAAATGAGGGTTTAGTGTCAAACAGCAGATGAATGTGGTTCAATCAGCGGCTCCAGCATCAAACTGCAGGTGTGACGAAGTTCAGCAGGAAAAAGTCAAATATTTCCATGGTTGAAATTACGGGGAGCTACGGGGAGCTCGGCTCCCCTGGAAAGCAGAAGACCTCTGAAAACCTCACCTGGGACACTGAGGGGCTTTAACCCCTTGTTGTCTGTAGCATCAAACCTCTTCTGGGGCCTCATTCATAAAACTGTGTGTAGCAAAGAAAACTACAGGTGGTGTATGTCGGGAAAAAAGGAAATGTGATGCACAAAAACTTTCATATTTATCAAAGCGTGCTCACACACGTCCCACGCCTGTTTCTATCTATAAATCAGAATCAACTCTAACGTCGGCGCGTGTGAGGGAACGCCTTGAGACGCCCTTATAATGGCTATAAAAGGTCAGGTGAACGTCTGTAATAAATATTTATCACATCATTTCCATGATGGTTCACGAAGGAAAAAATGAGAAGAAGCAGATTTTTTCAGAATGTGAAACTGAGGTCCTGGTGGACCATGATGAAAAACATAAGAAGGTTTTATTTGGTGGGGCGGCGTGGTCATCAGCACTGCAGCAATGGTGTGACGTAACACTCGGGGTAGCAGCAGTGTATTGTGGGTAAAACCAGCATTTTGGTTGGATACTCGTAAACAACTCAGTATCGTGCATCATCTTTGCCTGCAGCTTTGTCTTTGATAAAACTGGACACTCGTGTTGTGTGAAAGATGTCGTACTAAGTCACACGACAAAACTGTAGAAAAGTTGGACACAACGTTCGATTGTTCTGGTTTCCCACTTGGAAAAGAGGCTTTGGACAGCAGGTTGAGGAAGTAAAGAGCAGTCAGATGGCCTGGGTCACAGCGGTGAGGGAAGGACATCACTTTCACCACCATCTCCCTTCATGTGTGTTTGCTCTCAGCATTTTCATAAAGGAAGAAGGAGAGTTTTTGTTGTTGCTGTTGTTTTTATTGTGTAAGTAATGTTAATGAATAAACTTTATTTGGCTTTTTAAAGTCACTATGTTCACATTGGCTAACCTCACTGGTAAACTCCAGGCAGAGGGAGGGAAAAGAAACGGGTTCATCAGTTTGTGTTAAATCAGTTTTTATTTAATCATCTTATATCAAAACATCACAGAGTGAAAGATTTTAAATAAACAAGTAAACAAGAATGCATAAAAACACAAATATGAATCAATGTATGAAATTTTCTGCTGTGCTATGAAAGATCTGAGGGGATGTTAACTGGTCTGATTAAGTGGTTCAGATTGTGAAATGTAATGGAAGCATCCGATGTTAACTAGTTTTTAAATAAAACCAAACGTGATCCAGGACAAACTGCTTCTAGGACACACATCAGTTACACCCACAAACGCTGCACGTCTGCAAGACGAAGAAGACGGATCAGCTGAGGAAAGAGACGCTGCAAGCAGCAGAGATGGAGTCCACCAGGATGCAGACCCTGGAGAGCTACAGACCATGAAGAGGACACCTGATGCTGGAGAGGAAGGTGATCAGCTGATCACAGAGGATGAGACAACAGTCAGGATGTGACCAGACTGAATGTAACCTGTGAGCGCTCAGACATCGTCTTGGCTGACAGAGGTTTGGACATAGTCATGATTGAATTTAGCCGCCCTCTACATTTACCCACATGTATAAAAAAAGGTCTCTAAGTTGGCAACACTCACACACCAACACGGTGTGTGAGTGTTGCCAACTTAGAGACCTTTTTTTATTTGTTTTTCTAATCTATCGACTTTTTCAGTATTGGAGACTTTTGTAGACTGACGTATATGAAAGTTTATTCTTCTTAATGAGGAGTGGGTGCTGCTGTGCAGGCCTCTCCTGTCCTAAAGCAACCAGAAGAGGCTTCTGGCAGCAGCAGCTGCATTCAGAGCAGGAGATGATCACCTGTTTCATCACCAGGCTGAAAATGAAACGTTCATAGCTGCTGCAGGATGATCTCGCGTTGGTTTACCGTCAGATATTAATGTCTATTAATGAAGAGTGTGGAGGAAAACAAGTGTTGTGAAATGTTGAAGCCTTCTAATTAGAAAACAACCTACACTTATTAAAATTAAACTAGAATAAAAGAACATATTAACCAAAGAATTTGTTTTATTTTTAATAGTTTTACCTTTTTAAACGTATTTAGCTTGTCTTTTCGTCCACTGTTGCCTTTCCTATGACATTCCTCTCCACAGCCGCCTCCACGCACATTAGATGATGTCATTTAACGATTTCTAGCGACTTTTAGGAGCCACTTTTCTCACTGAAGAGTTAGTAACAGTGGGTGTGTGAGTGTAATGTGGTCATTTTTGCCCTTTACTTTGAATTTTAACGAGGTTAAAGGGCATGGCCAAGGCAGATGGCCAACTTCAATATCACGACATGACGCCATAAATCCTTGTAGTTACTCCAGTTTATCTGATCACCATCAAACTGACAGCGTTTAATCATCCTTCTTATTCTTCCTCCAGACTGGTGACTGAATAAACCGTTTTAATACTACTAACTAAACTACTGCTCCTTGTCTCTGGTGTTTATAACGGACACACCCAAAACAGCGCGTGTCCGCTGGTTAGGTCACGTGACTGACAAAGATTCCACAACCCTCGGAATGTGTGACGTCATTACCAGGCACCCTGAGATTTTAAGCCAATTTCGGTTTTAAAGATTAACAAAACACACATATTTGACGAACAACTCCACCATAACAGACCTCCTTCACAGCACCAGATAGTTCTGGTCTTTGTCCCCTCATGTCCTCCTCTCTGGTTCTGTTGGACAACTTCTCCTCCGTCCTGGTTCTGGATTGTTCAGGACCTTCAGTCTGATAAATTAAACCAAATAAAAACGGCTTTTTTACCTTTAGATGGAGGATTTCACGGAGAATCTCAGCTGCGCCACAAAGACCCGAGAGAGTAAAAATAAACCCAGAGAGGCGTTTACTGACCCAGTTAGAAATCCGACACGACCGTTGCTCAGATCTGCTGGAGGTTTCCAGCGAGACTGAAACCTGATCCTGGACCGGAATCTGAAGCTCTGAAAGCCTTTAGTTCTGGGTCCACCCAGACGGAGGAGAACGGGGAGTGCTCCACCCCAAGGTTGGTGTTGGTGGTGTCATCGTTGTTGGAGACGAGACGTGCAGCGATGTGTCTTCAGAGCAGCGAAAGTAAAGATAAAGTAAAAACACGGAGCACAGGAAGGCGTCTGACCACGGCCGCGCCATCTTTTTACACTCATACATTTATTAGTAGAAACATTAACTTTATTATTAATAAGTACACATGTGTGTGTGTTTTCTATTAAAGTCTGGCTGCTGTACTTCTAGAGGTGTGTGTGTTATGAAGGAAATGTAAAATAAACATGTTCAGATGTCTCTTCTTTACTCAACAACATCAGTAAACCTGTTTATTGGAACCTTTTCATAGAAAAAAGAAAGTCCAGGTTTTCCTTTTCTCACTCAAAGCTTAGCTAAACTGGGCTTGTTGTTCAGCTTGTTTGTAATAAAGTTATTCTATAAAATGTCCATAAATGTTGATTCAATAAAACGTGGACAGGAAGTCCAGCGCTGTACTGGGAAATGACCAGTATGGGTGGAAGTCCATCTGCTGCTGCAGGACACAATAAAACTGGAAATGAGTCCTGCAGCCAAACTGCTGGACTCAAACACCTGGAGGTTTACTTTTATAAAATGAAAGATGAGCTGATTCAGTCACAACAAGGATGAAATATTTCAACGTACGATCAGAACATAAAGTTTATGTAGCAGCTGCTTTCAATAAGAAGACACCAGCAAAGGTTTTCACTGGAAAGAAAAACACTAACAGTAAAAATCTGAAAGAAGAGCTCCATTATTTCTATTTTAATAATTCTTCACTTCATCAGTTCATTGAACTGACATCCTTCTGTTCACATTTCCACCAGCAGAGGGAGACAAATCACCATCAATGAAGACTCCACTTCCTCCATTCACACATCTGAGCTAACAGGACTGTGTGTTGATGTTTTTCTTCTATGGGCAACAAAAGTATTGTTTCTAGCTCCAAATAAAAGGTCCTCCACCTGCTGTCATTCAGCATGTTGCAGCTATAATCTTCACAGTGGAAGGTCTCAAACCTTCATGAGTCTCTTCAGTCTTCATACATTCAAAGGAAGAAACTCGCTGCTAAGATGTGACGACCACATCCTGAGAGCTCTGAGTTCCAGGAACAGACGGTGAGAACAAGATGATGGAAAAGCTCAATTCAGCCGAGCACATCAGGGTTTATCCGCACAAAGCTAACATGGAAATATCAGTGATACTGGGAAAGAACGGCTTCCTGGACTTTTCATTTAGTAAAGACGTCCTGATACCAACAATAGAATCCATGTGCCGGAATAAAAAGCAGATTTCTGGCAGACCTAGCAGTGGAAACTTCTTTCTAAATGTCTTTTTACCTGGTAAAAATATTGCTGAGTCATGTTTCCATGTGTGTAAAAATGGAATAGTGAGCGTTTCCATGTATTACAGGATGTTTTACAGAATATACAAACATTTACATACAATAGTTCTATGGTTCATTAAAGAGGTAAAAATAGAAAAAAAGGAAAAATATCAAGAACAAATCCCTGATTTAAACAAGTTTTATATCTGAACTTGTTTTTCTAACTAATCACATGACCTTTCTTTCTAGAAACAACTTCACCAAATTCTTAAAGGTGATTAATAATTAATAGAAACATTAAATGAATGCTGCCATGTATTAAATGAGCAGTGAGGATCATTTTTAAAAGAATCTAAACTTTAACAGTGTTGTTGTAAAGAAGAAGCTTTACTTCTTCTGTGCTGGATATTGAGTCTCTATTTTTATCTATTATCTATTTAGTGATGAGCAGAGAAGTGAAGTGTTTGCAGCATCATCAGACATCAGAGCTGATACAGCAGATGTATATTTGTAGACATTTTACAGCTGCAGCAGCTGATTTAAGATGAAAACATCAGATGGAAACAGGAACGCTCCTGTGTTTTTACCACTTCATCCATTATTAGCTTCTAGGCTTTATTTAGCTTCTACTGGCTGCAGTGGAAACTGGGAACCTTCACATTAGTGCAACACAGAAAGAAACTGTTCTCTGCAGCAAGAATTTCATTGGAACAAAGACTTTTTCCACAGAGATTTTTATGCTGTTTAGTTGTACGAGAGCGGCTTGATTCCAAATATTCCTTCTGATGCTGGTTTCTCCACATTAAGCTGCTTTTTACTAGATAAGCTCCTTTATCCTGTTATCTGCTTCCTGACTTTCATCTATTGAGATAAAAGCCAGAATGAGAAGAAAAGTCAATCTTTTCCTCCAGATGTGGAGATGTAGCTGCTGCAGGTTGGGCCAGTCTAGGCTTCTATATTCTGAAGACAAAGACCTTCAGAGAACAAATGAAAACACTTCTAGTTCACCCCTGAAACAGCAGCTTGTTGCTGGAAACTCATTTTAAATGGAAACAAACTTCAAACTGAAATCATGTGATAAGCAGACGTCTGATATGAGCAAAAAGGGGAGAATTTGTCTTTCCCATGTTTGCATGTTCCACATCTTTAGCGGTGAAATCTGCTGGGAGCAATTCTCCCAGTGTTCATTTCTTTTCCTTTTCTTCACACAAAGATTTTTACAGCAGAAAAAAAGACTGACAGGATTTATTTTTGTCCTCCAGACAGAAAGTAAAGAAAACCTTGTGCAGCTTGGCCTCAGATTCCTTCAGTGACATGAGCAGAAGAAGAGAATTGTGTGAAAAGGATCCTAAGTGGAAGGAAGGGAGGGAACAGAGTTAAAGACAGAGCTGACTAAATGGAGCAGAGTTCAGCCATATGAAGCAGGCAGAGAATAAAGGTAAGGCCTTCCTGGAGTTTATGAAGAGCAGATTCACTCAGATGTCTGCAGACAGCAAGCGTGCAGAGCTGGAGAAGGAGCTGCTGAAGTGTTGAAGGACACTCTGGAAGGTCTGGAGAAGCTCCACGTCTTCCTGGATGCCGTGGAGAAGCTGGCCGCCACCTCACTGCATGTGTTCGCTGAGAAGCAGGTGTTACACCTGCCTGAAAAGATCCCACTCAGTCATGTTCAGGCTGCACCACTAATCTGTCCTCTCCTCCTGGAGGTTCAAAGAGATGCACAAGTTTCCTTCCTTCCCAAACTTCCCAATGTGGAGGTGTTGGCTTCCCAGCTGGACAGATACATGCACATCACCAAGACCATTTGTGAGGAGATGAAGAAAAGCTGAACTCATACTGTATTTAGTCAGCAACACGTTTTATTCTTTATACACACATTTTTAAAGCTACACTAGAATAAAAGTGTGATTGTGTCTTTCACAGCTGCATCAGTGATGTTTGTCAGACCAGGACTGGAGTCGAGCTTCATGTGTGTTTATCTGAACGAGACGTACAAACGATGCTTCATCACGTTAACCAACTGAGTGAAATCAACTAAATTCTGCTCATGTTTTTATACATGAATAGAAACTACAGTCAGATATATGGAATAGTGGAGGCAGGATCGACTCCACAAACTTTTAGTTTATTTTGTTTAATAGTTAAACCAGAAGGATTGTTTTTGTTTTTGGAACCCATTTTTGTTTTGATTATTAATAAAGATCATTGTATTTTATTTATCCTTGGTCCGGCCTTGTCTGTGTTACTGTCCTATTGACCCCTCGACAAAAGGGGGACGTAACAAGAACCAGTTGTGCACAGAGCCATCAAGACAGTTGACAGTGGCCTGATTTACAAAGTAAAGCCTGAACAAGGCTCCAAAACGCTGCATGTGCTTCACAGGAACCTACTTTGCCCAGTGAATGAACTGACCCTGGACAAAACAGTCCTTGTGCTAAAAATACAAGAACCAAAAGACCAGAGAGACAGAAACAACCCATCAGTGATGCTTGTTACTCAAACACAGACAGCTCTGATGAAAAGCAGCTCTTCAAGAGATTCCCGTCTATAGACGGGTTAGGTCTCAGCGAACACATCAAACAGTAAACGATCCTCAACCCAAACAAAGAATAAATATTACTGCCTGTTAAATCCACCCCCCAGTCGAACATGAAACACGTCCACAGGATCAGGAAAATGGACCACAGGCACAAAACAGAGCACTTGAAGATGTAATAACGGATGTTGAAACATAAGGACCAAACTGAGGATGCCAGACAGCAAAGTGTGGTAATGGGAGAGGATGCAAATGAAGAGGAAAAGCCACCCTTTCCAAGTGTGATGGCCGCCTAGGCAGCCACACACATCGAGCCCGGTCTGGTAACCTTTTTCTTCATTTCAATTAATTCAATACACATATTATGTATAATATTTTTTTTATAGTTCGCATTTTTCTTAGCAAGTGTGGCAGGGTGGTTAACTAATTGGGGACACACTTTTAGTTGACTCGTTCTTGTCACCTTGTTAATTTGGTTTATTTTCTGGTAATATGCATTTTCTTTGAGTTACCAGTTCCTGGGGAAGTTGCTGTGTGTTAGGCCCAAACCTGCTAAGAGTCCTAGCTGAGGTGGATCTACTTTGACAAGGCTGCAGCCTAATTGGACTCATCCATCTCACAACAGGACAGTGGGGGAGGGATTTTCTAATTTGTATTACTTTGTTTATTCTTTATGTAGAATTATGATTATTTAGATTTCTATTTCCCTAATGAGTTATGAGTCTAAATTGTTTAAGTTCTGTTGTGAATTAGTTAAGTTTATTAAGTTAGATGAAGATAGTTATGTATTTCCCTCTTCTGTCTGATCAGCCAGTGTATATAGTTTCACTTGTGTGTCAGTTTGTTAGGTCAGTTAGTTTTCAGTTCCTTATGTTGTCTCGCTGGTAATGAAAACTTGGTCCTCTTGTCAACTCATTGGTAGAAAACCAAACATAACATGGTGTCAGAAGGAAAACGCGGACAGACAAGACGAGAACGGCACACTTTAAACTGCCGCCGATCTTAATCCTATAAGGGAATCTTGCCGAAAATTAGAGAACATGGCTACAGCGCTACGACCTGTTTGCCATAGCTAGCGGCGTGGCTGAAAAGTCTGAAGAAGTGCAATGTGCAACTTTTCTACATGTTGCGGGGGAAGAAGCCATCAAAGTGAGTAACACGTTTGTCTTCACCAACGACCAACACCCACTGGAAGACACCGCTTCAAGCGCCTTCCCTTTGGCATCTCATCTGCCAGTGAAGTGTTCCAAAGAGCAGTAGCCCAGATGATCGAAGGATTGGAAGGAGTTGTAAACATTATTGATGACCTGTTGGTCTGGGGAGACTCACTGCAGCAACATGATCAGAGGCTACAAAAGCTACTGCAAAGAGCGGATGAAAACAGGCTGAGATTCAACAAAAACAAGTTCAGAATGACAGAAGTCAAGTACATCGGACACACAATCAGTGCAGCCGGGCTTCGGCCTGATGGCGAAAAGATTCGAGCCATTACTCAACTGCCACCGCCTGCTGACAAGCAAGCATTGATGAGGTTCATGGGAATGGTCCAGTATCTATCAAAATTCATCCCCAAACTCTCTGAGATTTCTGCCCCACTTCGGATGTTGCTAAGGGGAGAAACTGAATGTCAGTGGGAGGAGCCTCAGTAGCAAAGCTTTGACCTGCTGACAAAGCTCATAACAGGAGCCCCCACACTGGAACATTATGATGTCAACAAGGCTGTGATGCTCTCCGTGGATACCAGCTCTGAAGGCATCGGAGCTGTAATACTCCAAGACTGACAACCTCACAGACTGTCAACGCCGATATGCACAAATAGAGAAGGAACTCCTAGCCATTGTGTATGGATGTGAGAAACTCCACCAGTATCTATATGGTAAAGAAATACAAGTAGAGAGTGACCACAAGTCACTGGAGAGCATATTAAAGAAACCATTGCATCAAGCTCCAATGAGACTGCAAAGAATGCTCCTGTGTCTGCAAAAATACAATGTGAGGGTACCCTACAAACCAGGAAAAGAACTTCACATTGCAGATGCATTGAGCTGTGCTTATCTTAATGAGCACAAAGAGGATCTTATGGAGCAAGAACTACAGGTAAACTGGATTACACTGCAGCTGCCCATTTCAGAAGAAAAACTCAAAATGTTCAGAGATGCAACTGCACAAGACATGGTTCTTCAGAGGTTAAAGACATAACAATGACTGGATGGCCCAGAGACAAGTCTGCCGTACCAGAGAGCATACAACCATTCTGGACATTCAGAGAGGAAACCAGTTTTACGTCATCAAACTCATTGTACCACTGCAGCTGAGACAACAAATGCTGGATAAAATACACGAGTCACACTTAGGAGTCGTCAAATGCAAAGAGAGGGCCAGAGATGTGCTGTTTTGGCCTGGCGTGTCAACACAGATCGAAGAGGTGGTGGCTCATTGTGCAGTCTAATGAGAACAGAAACAACCAACAAAAGGAGCCATTGATCTCACACCCACTACCGCACAGACCATGGGAGAAAGTGGGCACAGATTTATTTCACAGCAATGGTTCAGAGTTTCTGCTGTGTGTTAACTATTTCTCCAAATACCCAGAGATAATGAGACTGAGCAATACAACCAGTAAAGGAGTGATAACAGCCATGAAATCCATCTTCTCGAGACATGGAATCCCTGACGTGGTATTTTCTGACAATGGTTTTACGTTAAAAATGACCTTTTAAAGTTTGACTAAAAATTCAGTTCATTAGATATTAAAATCTTTATTTTGGTCAATCAGCCGTTCCCCTTTTATATTATTATTATTATAGTGTTTTTTCCTGAAGTCCGAGAACAAAATCAGGAGAGGATCTGTACAAAATTTATTAGAAATTTATTCAAAGTTCAGGATGACGCATCATCTCCATCGGCCTGAGCCCCGAGCAACAATGTAGATATTTTATCTTCTTAGGCCGGAGGACTGCCTCACACAAGAACCAACTTTATACGCAACCGGCTGTAATTGGCCAGTTATCACCGTCACAGCAGGTCAGCCACTGCCCACGTGATAGATTGAGATGTACTGTTCAGTGTGTGTGTTGAACTGAGGTGAAAGTATTGCGAGATAACGCAAAAGTAACCATTCAGCCATGAAGGATGGAAATGTGAATGGATACATCATCAATAAATCATATCAATTAAACTTTACTGTCTGAAGACAAGCAGCCACAGCAGTAGAACAGCAACATGTCTGGTACCGTTTGTGATTACAAACCTCTTCGTCTGCACCTGGAATTAATCCGTCAAAGCACCACATCATACTTCTGTAACACGGGGAGATGTGGCCCGGATCGTCACCGAGGGTGGGACCACAAGAGCCCACTGGTAGACCAACCCAGTTCCCAAAGAATGGTCTAGGGCTCCCTAATACGGAGTACGCAGTTTGGATCTGGCTATTAATTTATAGAAACAAGACAGTGTAAAAAAATAATCTTTTTATTAAACAATGTATAAAACACAACACAATAAAACACATTGAGTAATCTGGGTGTTAACACAAAATCCACTGCAACCATAACAAACCAAGAGTTAGTAAATTAATAACAAAACCAAACAACATAAACCCCCAAATTACCAAACCCTTAAAAAGCGCGTTTTGCAGACTATTAAACCAAAAGGGGCGTGGACCCTCTGTTAGGACACAGGGTAAGGAGACAGTCAAAACTAAGGTGCGCAAAATCAACTACTGAGAGTACCATAGACTAAAGAGAGCACCATAAAATAAAGAGAGCACTGTAGACTAAAGAGAGCATTGTAGAATAAAGAGAGCATTGTAGAATAAAGAGAGCATTGTAGAATAAAGAGAGCATTGTAGACTAAAGAGAGCATTGTAGAATAAAGAGAGCATTGTAGACTAAAGAGAGCATTGTAGAATAAAGAGAGCATTGTAGACTAAAGAGAGCATTGTAGAATAAAGAGAGCATTGTAGACTAAAGAGAGCATTGTAGAATAAAGAGAGCATTGTAGAATAAAGAGAGCATTGTAGACTAAAGAGAGCATTGTAGAATAAAGAGAGCATTGTAGAATAAAGAGAGCATTGTAGAATAAAGAGAGCATTGTAGACTAAAGAGAGCATTGTAGAATAAAGAGAGCATTGTAGACTAAAGAGAGCATTGTAGAATAAAGAGAGCATTGTAGACTAAAGAGAGCATTGTAGAATAAAGAGAGCATTGTAGACTAAAGAGAGCACTGTAGAATAAAGAGAGGATTGTAGAATAAAGAGAGGATTGTAGAATAAAGAGAGCATTGTTGAATAAAGAGAGCACTGTAGGGAGCGAAGGCAATCTGTTTTGCAGAGAGAACACAAAGTTATCCACCATACATGCTGACCAAGAAGCCAACCATTGTCTTACCCATACCTCAGTCCCGAGCAATGCAGCTCTACTCCAACGCCACTCCAGAAATACCAGCAGCACAGTCTAGTGTGGAAGAATACACATTAGCCTGGTGTTTACATAATATGCATCCTACAATGTCATACTAGCATTTACCTTCACCAGCAAAGCTTGGAGAAAATCCACGGCCCAACCAATAAAACCAGACGACCTGGCTCTAACAACAAACCACGGCAACCAGCTCGTGGCGACACGCCGCACCGCCGCCAACACAGCCAAAGCTAGAGAGAGGAAGAGTAGAGATGTGACGTTCATGAACGGATCGATTCTTTTGAACGATTCTTTTAAATGAACGATAGGAACCGATTCACAACTGTGAGCTGTTCATTTGTGAGTCATTCTTTTTATATACAATTTTTTTTACACTGTCTTCTCAAATTAAATCAAATCAAACTTTATTTATAAAACGCTTTTCATGCCATAGGCAACACAAAGTTCTTTGCATGGTTAAAAACATAAGAATAAAAACACTCAGTGAAATCTTTCACACAGACACACGTATACACACACACACACACCAATGAATTTTTTTTAAGATATTGTGAGAACGAGCCAGTCTTTTGAATGACTCTTTGAAAGGAACGGATCCTCAAGATCCGGCTGCCTTCAAAGTACCATAAATCCCGTCTCTAACTAGCTACCGCACCTGTTTTTACTCTCCCTGAAGAGCCTAAGCGGAGAAACAGAAGCAGAAGTACCGCCCGTGATGCCTTCACAACCACGCATAGGGTCGGAAAACACACCGCCACAATTATCCTGGAGTAAAACCACCCGGTTACACTTCTCTGTTAACATGGACATATGTCAGGTGTGTGTGTGTGTGTGTGTTATATTGACTTGATGCTGAGAGAGAGAGAAATGCAGACCAGAAACTCATAAAGAAACGAAGCAAAATTGCATTAACGGGCTGTGCGCGCTCTTGTAGCCACGTATCTGTCAGATGAGCCCCTATTGCGATGTAAGGCAAAAGGAAAAATCATCCATGTCTCTGGGGGTTTCCGTACTAAACAAATATCAAAGGAATGTTTTTTTTTTCAGAGATATTCTGTCAGTAACTTTCTGATACTAAGACACTTCTTCCAGAATGTGATGCACTACTGAAAGAAAAGTCCAGGCAAACATAAAAGAACTGTGGACTAAAATGAGGATGATTTTTTATGAGCTTTTCTTTGTGACCTTTTTATTACTGTTTTATTATTCTTTCACCTGCTTTTACCACTTGATCACATGTTTTATATATATATTATAATCTTGATGTAAAGCACTTTGGCCAACTGTTTATAAAATGCCGTATTAATAAAGTGGAGTTGGAGTTTAAAGCAGAAAACTTGTGTGATCTGTCTGCAACACAATGCATTTCATAATCATCTTTTCCAAGCAAAATTAACTTGAGGTCATTCTTATAAAAGTTCTGGATTAATCTTTTTCAATCAAGAACAGAAGACATGTCCGACCACAGACTGTGAAACCTGGAATTGTGTGTGTTCCCAAGTTGTCCACAGTTATCTGTCAAATAGCGCCGTGGACTTCTTCAGTGGAAAGTTAAGGGTGTGGCACTCCAGTATCTTGGTGTCATTTATTTTTATTTATTTATTTATTATTATTATTATATTTATTTATTTATTCTCTACTAGTGGAGGAAGGAAAGAAGATGGAGCTGCTTCACTAGCTCGATTGCAGCAAGTATCACTAGATAATGTTTCTTCATTTGAGCATCACCTTTGTTTCTAGCAGCCACCAGTCTCATACATTACAGTGTATCGACCATCAAAACCTCCTTCTGGTTCTATTCTATTCTACTATTCTACAGTCATTTGGCAGACGACTTACATCTAAGAACAACACAAGCAAGAATTCAAAGAGGATGGATGTCATAACTAAGTAGGAGTCAGACTGCTGTGAGTCCAGTTGGACACAGGTGCTGTCATGTAATGCTAGAGGCAGTGTTTTTTTTTTCTCCTCTATAATAGTCCTTTGTTTAATTACAAGATCACAATTTTATCACACAATATCATCTTTATTCAGTGCTGAGTTGATCCACAGAGCTGGACAAATCTTTCTAACTCATTCCGACTAGTAGAAGAGTTAAAGCCCCAGTGTGTAAGAATTACTTCCATCTAGTGGTGCGCTAATATAATGCAAGCAACCGAGTAGTGTCTCTGGAACCTCACCGTTAAACACGTTATTAAAACTATGGAAGCCGCGGAGAGTCATAAATGTGAAAATGTCAACATCTTGCAAAAGTTCGAGTGTCCTGTCAGGTGATGAGGTACAGAACGATACATAAATCTGTTTATTTTTTTATTTATTTATTTATTTTTTTTGCTGTTAATTTTTGTTTGAGAAAGTTAAGTTTGAGAAAAAATTAAATAAAATTAAATAGAGAAAGAAAAGAAGGTGTTGATGTGTGTGACTGCAGACTCTCGCAATCCGAAGCAGTGGACAGAGAGGACACCTCACCGGTGTTAACGAAGCTCTTAAACAGTTGAAGTAAGTTGTGAGAAATCATGAGGAATTAAAATGGGTCCCTGTACCAGCAAAACTGAATGTATGTATGTAAAAGATCCAGATAAAGTAAAATATCTAAAGAAATGGAAAGACACATTGCTGGTAAAGGAACTATCCCATCATGCACACTGCTTACAGGAATTAAAATAAAAGCAAAAGACAATAAGAAAAAGAAGCATGAGTTAAAACAAGCAAATAAATGGCTTGAGGAGCCAGAACCAAGGAAAAAGAGGATGACTTCGGTCTTAATACAGTGTTCTATCCTCCCCCAGCAGTTTCCCAGCAACCTATACAGACAGAGGTCACAGCAGCCTAGGTTCTGCAACCTCCTCCACCTGATCCTCTTCCTCCTCAACCTCCTCCCTGAAATCCAATCTATCCCCAGCTACCACCTGAATTACAAATTCCTGCATCATCCACAGCCAAACCTGAACACTTCAATCCACCTGATACAGGTGTAACAACCTGGAGAAATGTGACAGAACCAGATAAAGCCTGGAAAGAATTAGACATGAGTAGTAGGCGTGCTCTCCCCTCTTAAAGAGTGAAGGACTGAGCCAGAAACAGAAACTGAAGAATACCCAGTGATTGAAGTACCAAACCCTAGAGCAGGTCAGGGTGAAGGGAATAACGTACGACCACATACAACGATGGTTTTTAGAGCATGAACAGACACATGTGGCTGAAGCTGTATCAGGACTGAGTGACACAAAGACAACCTGAAAAAATTAATGAAGAAATGACAGACTGGTTCAATAGCTACAGATTAAACAGTTTGGAGGTTGAGAGGGGTTTAAGGAAAGCTGTAGGACTCTACTGGGTACATGTAAGCAGGGATTAAAGTCCCAGAGATGGACAAAGATTTCCTGGTGTTAAAAGAACAAACACACAAACAAACCTCCCTGCACACATAACAACTAAATGGTCTCATTAAATAGACTCGACTATCATATAAAAGACCAAACAAAATGAGGAGGAAAGTTTTTAATGAATACTACAGGAGACTGGAGGAAATACTTTGTACTCATAATGGTTTAATTCTGGAAGCGAATGAAGACGAATATCACCAGCAGTTAAAAAATACCTTTCATGTGGGTAGTTTGTCCTCTATCAAAGGATTTGTAAAAAACACATGATAGATTTTTCATCAGGAACGAAACAGTTTTACCTTGATCACACTAAACATGGAGAAAAGGTAATGAATGAAAGAAAAAGGAAAGTAAGAAACCCCAGGCTGTTTTTGTTGTAGAAGACGTTATGTACAGTAGTAGCGGTTTAAAAGTTCCCATCCAAGCTGAAAGCCAGCCAAATACCTGCCGGCTTCCAGCCCAGTTCCATTCCAGTTCCAGCCAGCTGCCTTCCGACATCCAGCCGCCGGAGAGGCCCCCCTCCTTCTCCTGGGAGTGTCGATGTTTTAATCAAACTCCACCCATTCCTTGTAATATAGGGTAGACCCAGAAGATGGCGCTTCGCTCACAGACTTCTCATCGCCCGTAGTCTGTCAGATTTTATCTGAATTTACACTGACCGGCAGAGGCGCCACTCAAAGCACCTTCTGATGGCCAGTCACAATTCATAAAAATGCATAATACAAATCATCGTTTGACGTGGAATGTGAAATTGTAACATGCTTGTGCGCTGGCAATTGTTTTATTCAGAAATGAATGCTAGTAGGTTAATAAAACCTTTCAAATACTGGATCACAATTTATTCATTGTAAATCTCCATTTAAAAATGAACAATTTCAGGTGATGAAAAATACTGCTGGAGTGTAATAAACCTTTTTCATAAACTACGACGCCGCTGTCAGCTGCAAGGAGATCCAAATCAGACAGACAGCAGTTCGGCTCATCTCAGCGGCACTTTATTGTTTAGAAACAGACGTTTCCTTTCTGCGGATGTTGTAAAACAGCTCATGCTGCTCAGAAACAACGTTTACATGTCGGTTTTAGTCGCTTTGCTGGTTTAAAACAACAACTGCCCCTAAGTATTGCATTTAATGCGTAAAGAAACCGAGTAAAGAAAATTTCTGCTGTAGCCTATGATGAACGAATAGGTCAATCAGGGTATCACAGATGGTCAAATATGTAGGCAACACATAATTTCCATAATTTCAATTGGAGAAGTAAAATAAATTTATTAAGTCACGTAAGTCACGGGCCAGAAGTATAATGAATGGCGGCAATCAACCACGATGCCATTTGGCAGTCCGCATAGTAATTTTACCCAAAAGACTTGTACAAATGGCACATATGGAACTACGTAAAACTGTCTGGCTAACCTATTGTACGCTCTGATTACCTCTGATTATCATTCCAAAAGGTACTCAGCCCCCAACTTGAACATGCGCCTTCTTCAACATTCGCACTTGCTCCAGAAAATTACCATCTCTTAGGCTCCTCCACCACCACTTTGACTGTGGATTGATATGTAAATGAGCCGCAATAAGGCAGCTGAAGCAGTGACCCAGTTTTGTGATTGTTGCACATTGGGTAAGAGTGGTAGTCAAACGAGTCCAGTTTGTGTTGTCATGCTACCAGAAATTCAGTATGGCTAGTTGGTCCTAATGCAGTGAATTTCCATGTTAATGTTGCCAAATTCAATAGCATAGCAAGAGATGAAAAAAGAAACAATGATATTTTCTTCAACATGTTAACCAAAATATTTACCTCTTAAAGCATAAACCAAGTATTTACAACAAGCAGTGTGCTTTTTAACGTTAACGTGTGCCATAGCCTACTGCACCGCTGTTCCTCCTTCCAAGTCTTCTTTTTTATTATATTGTTGTTTTATCATCTGAATATACTACAACAACACAGAGAAATGAAAGTTTATTTTACGCTGGTATTTGCGCAGCAGAGTTTTCTGCCGCCGGATTTGTAGTCCAGGAACGGAGAACACAGCTGCTGCCAGGAAAGGTGGATTACATTTTGTTAAAGCACAGCAATCTCCGAGTAGCCTATTATAAATACCCTCTCAGTGGCAAAATAAAACACACTGGTCTGGTTTAGTCTTCACTCTGAAATGGTTCAGTCAGAGGAATATAAAGCTGTTTTAAAAATGTTGAGCAAGCTTAAAATAAACATTCATAGGCTATCTATGTGTTTTAGATTAACACAATGATAAAACAACAATAGGCTATAATGGAAAAGAAGACTTGAAAGCAGGAGCAGCAGTGCAGCATGGCAATGATGCGTTAATGGCTCGGGTCGCGGGTTAAACATCAGTCTGGTTCGGATTTAAATGGAATAAATATATTGGTGACGAGTCGGGTTCGGGAGTCATTCTAACGGGTTAGGGCAGGTATGCGTAGCAAAACAGAACCGTGCAGGACTCTGCTCTAAGCAGTTCGGACTTGGTTGACCTGGAACCATTTGACAATAAAATCTGGAGCCATCCTGCAACGCGCTTGCTTAGGCGTCCAGTTAAACCGTGTTTATTCAACCAGTCCCTACTTCATTGCATTCATTCTTTCCTCATAGCCTACGTGCACATTTTTTTTTCAAGATTGTTTATGTCAGTTTTGTTTTGGAAAATGAAAAAGGAGTCTTTGCGCAGAACTTATAACATTATTCTAATCTTGCCACTTGCCTATTTTATTATTGTGTATTTTTGTAATAACATGTAAATTCACTGCATAGGAACCAACTAGTCTACTGAATTTTGTGTGACAAAACTAACAGAACTGTTTTGACAATGCAACAATTACAAAACTGCGGCTCATTTACTTATCAATCCATAGTCAAAGTGGTGGTGGAGGAGCCTTGGAGATGGTAATTTTATGGAGCAAGTGCGAATGTTGAGGAATTTAGCCTTTGTTCAAGTTGTGGGCTGCATACCTTTCAGAATGATAATAAACAGAACAAGACACACCAAACCAGGAGCTAAGACCACCGAAGTTCAGCATCATGCTTATCTATCTTTGGCGTTTTTACACCAACATTTTTATACACTGGATAATGATAATAATTATCGATTAAAGTCACGGATAAAACTGCTGTTGTTAAAACACACCCATCTCTTACAAAATCTAAAATGTAAAACAAAAAAAACAACAAACAAAAAATCTGGATCACTGTAGAAATATCTTTATTCATTGCTGATCATCTGGCCATGGAAGCGTTTTTTCTCCATCTGACAACGGATTAGGCCTACAGCTTCTCACTCAGGCTATTTTATTCATTTCAATTTTTCGTTTTGTTATTGTTTCATGATAACAAATAAACATCAGCAGAACCATTATTTACCACTGTGACCCCCTTCATTATCAACAATAAACCTCAAAACCTTTGACAGTCCTGAGATAAGTCTGTTGCAAAAGTCCACGGTGACTCTTGTGTTCCAAAACATGTGGATGGCGTCGATGAGCTCCTGTTTGGTTCCTGGTTTAGCCTCCTTTCGAATAAAATCTTTCATGGAGTGCCAAACAAGCTCAATGGGATTTAAGTCCGGTGACTCTGGTGGAGTTTTAACCCAGTTGATCCCCTCGGACTCAATGTACGCTCGAGCAGCGGTGTGTTTTGGGTCATTGTCCTGGAAAAAGCGATGGTCAGACCCAAAATATTTTCTAATGTATGGTGCAGCATGTTCTTTAATTATGCTCTCTTCAAAAAATTTTCGATCCATTATTCCCTCGAATATGATCATTGGGCCCGCACCATACCGGGAGATCATTCCCCACACATGCAGCTTCAATGGATGTTTAGGCTGAGGTTTGGCAATGACATGATCCTTCCTGTGGAAACTCTGTCTGGCGTAGTGTTCCAACGCAACTGTTGTTTCATCTGTAAAAAGAACATTATGCCAGGTCTCTCCAGAGGTGTTCCACGTAATTGCCTGTTGCAGCCTTGCTCCTTTGTTGCGTTCTTTCACCATTTTTCTGCGAGCCGAGCGTATGCTTGTCAAACCAACTCGAACACCGAAATCTGACAGGATTTTCTGCTGCACTGCAATGGCGGTCATCTCATCGTTTGACTTTGTCATTTCATCAATGGCAACCAGAATGGCTCTGTGAGAAGAAGGAAAAGAGACCAATCCAAAATCATTAGACTTGACTTGCAGAATACAAGTAAATTTAGCCTATCAATATCAGTTTTAGCTTGTTTTACATGGATGAAAAACTTACCCGTGCATTTTCCTTGGATGTGAACGGCGAGGTTGCGGCTCTTTGAAATGCTTTCTTATAGCTCTTTGTGAAACTTTGATGCCCCGGTCAGCAAAATTTTTCTGAATTTCCCTCGTTGATTTCCCTGTTGCTCGCATCTGACGTACTTGCTGAGAACTTTCTTTGTTAATGCGCGTCATCTTAGATGCAATTAGGCTCCGACTCCGAGTGTGATAGTGTGGGAAGGGGAGCGTTTTGTGCTCAGGTATGTAAATGATGTGTCGTAAATGCATGCATCTGATTGGTGGATGCATTCCCCAGGTGTAAACAACCAATGAGGTTTCACTACACCAAAGAACAATTGTGCAGGTAGACAACAAATAGCGGATAAAATCATCATCTTTGATCATCGACTTTGCAACAAAGATGGAAGCTGGCATATTCTACGATTCAGCTGCCAAGAGGCCAAAATGTGTGGCATGGTAGAAGGGTAAGAAATCTCTGGGTTTTCTAGTGTTAAACACTGGAAGCGCCGCCAGCGGTCTTTTGATGACCGCCAGTCATGCTATCATGCTTATAGTGTATTAAAAACTAAATGGCTGAACCTGGTATTTTAGGACTTTTATTAGATAGTTGTTGTCTATAGTTTTACCTGCTTACTTGTTTGGAAAAGTAAACACATCAATATTTACGAGCAGTTTAGCACGTCTAAACTTCCACAGAGCCGCTCAGGAAGACTCTTTCTCAGCCAAACTGTCGTATATAACAAGGCTACGGACTTGTAATAAATGCCCGCCCTACTCTGCTTCTGATTGGCTGTAAGATCACAAACCCTGTGTGCTGATAGGCTGCTGGTTCCTGTCATTCCTACCAGCCTTTGCGCATGTGCCTGCTTCAGACAGCAGGCAGGCGGCTGTCCCACCGCTGATACACAGCTGTATGACGTTTTATCACGTTTTATCACTAGATCGCTATGAATAAAATCCAGGGACACTTCATTTCACAGTATAAACCATTTATTTACTTATCTACTTAGGATAATAGCACTTTGAGGCCTAATTCAGAATATAGGTTGGGCTGGGTCCGGACTTTTGTGATCCCTGCTTTACACATTATCAGTATTATGTTATTTTTACCTGCCGATATTACGTTATGATTTTGTCAATATTCAGTTATGCAGCAGCTGTATTAACCCCCACTGTGAATAACTTACGTTGCAGTCAAATGACCGCTGGCAGCGCTCCTCGGGATGTTTAGAAAGCTCGCTGCTAGTGACATTCACCACTTAGCCGACTTGAGGAGGTTGTGCTTTGCCTCATAACACCATTAGCTACACATGTCGGCTTTTTTGATACATTTATTTGACGCCATTTTCAAATCAAATCATTTTTTAAATGTTGGCAAAAATGCAACAAATGAGCGACACAGCTCATTATAAACTGTTTAGAGAGCAGCAAGATCAAATCACTGCTCCTCCCCGTGGACAAAAGAGGGATTGCAGCTATTTTTTTACTTGGGCTGCTTAGGGGCAGAGCCTCGCTGACGACGTCATTGCGGGGGATTACATTACCCCCACAGACCTGTGAAGGATCGGCCAAGGATCAGTCAAGCACCAGTCAAGGACCAGTCAAGAACCAGTCAAGGACCCATCATGGAAACAGGGGAACTTTTAAACCGCTACTACTGTATGGAGAAGCTACGAGAGGTGGAGCAAAAGGACGAGGTCGAGTCAGGTTCAGGGGCAGAGGACGAGGACAGAGAGGACGTGGTGGACGGCAAAATAGTAGGAAAGAGGCTGCCGGGGGAGACAGGTGTTACAGCTGTGGACATTTTGGACACTGGTCATGAGACTGTGCTGACTCAGAAAAAGCCTGACTAAAGAGAACGAAAAGGGAAACAGGAAGTGATGCAGGTTTAGGGGAAGAGGAAGTTTTTAACTTAGAAGAGATGCTTTTTTCAGCAGATGAGAAACCACAAAAAAACATTGTGGGTTTCGGGCCAGACATTAACTTTACTGTGTGATTCACACAGAAAACACAGAAACACACACAATAATAAACAGAACAAAGATCTGAAATTCTCACATTATTCTGTTCTGGTCCGCTGAGCAAATGGAAAAAAGGAGAAACTAACACAACCACTTAAAATAACTGACCCTAACTCTGGGAAATACATGTAGATCCTGTAGTATTTTCACCCAACTGTCCCGTCAAGCTTCTAGGACGATATTTCATGTTTAATTTAAAAATAGGTGTAGTTCCAGGAACCGTAGAAATGAAAGTAGTCAGACTGGATGAAGCCCTGTTGGTCAAAGGAAGCAATGAACCACATTATTACTATAGCTTGGACCTTATTCCTGGAAAACCAAGTAGGATTCCAGAAGATTTAGAAAAAGAAAAAAAACTAAACACATAGTAAATTCCATGTCTGTCTTTAAGTTACCTGAAGACACGCAATGCACCATCTACTTCAAACAGGCCACAGGCCCTGATCCCACATATAAAAAACTATTAAACAAACAGGACAGTTGAGCGTTAACGCTTAAACATCTTGTCTGGAACAGCATGGACTTGTTGTTTAACTGAAGAACAACTACAGTTATTTTACTCAGTCTACACGCCACACGTCTTCCTAGCAGCACAAAGACAATGTGGAAATTTTGGGATAAAAGGCCAGTATGTCTGAAAAAGGACGTGACTGGGAAAATAAAGATGGGACAGTACAGCCCATCCATACAGATGTACCACTAACCTTTCAACTGGTGCATCTGTAGTAGAAAAATTACAAAGAGTCTGGTTTGAGTAAAAGCGTAACAAAATTTATTTTAGCAGAACAAAGTTTAAGACAAAATTACTTACAAGTATGAGAGCTGTCGACCGACTCGCATGAAGTCAGTTGAGAAACTCTGATGATAAAAGTTCAGACAACTTTTATTGTTCTCTGTCTCCTGTACTTTTTTCCATCAGAGGCCTGGGGAGAGAAGGTCAATCTGACTGTTACATCCTGTCATGCCACTCCTCCACCTGCAGTTCCCTGATCCTCCACCTGCAGTTCCCTGATCCTCCACCTGCAGTTCCCTGATCCTCCACACCTGTCCCTGATCCTCACACTCCAATCAAGTCAACCTGTCTCACCTGTTTCCTACGGACTCACTAGCCCTTATATTTCCCAGCACCACACTCACTCCCTGTCAGACCTTGATGCTCTTACCCTCATGGACCCAGCTCCTCTCCTGTGACGTAAGACGATTCCTGTTTATTCCCTATCCAATAAAGATATGTTAATTATCTTTGTCTATGTGAGGTTCATGCGCAACACTGACCTTGTATTAAACTCTCACAAGCAATAGAAATGGACATCTGGATATAAAATGTAAAAATCTAATTATAAGATCAAGCAATCAGTGTAAGACAAGAACGCCTACATGAATATAAATGGATTACCAATAATAAAATGGATAAAGGAAATGAGTACAAGTGTGATTACTACGAGTATATGATGAGTATATAGGTCAAAGCAACATAATTTCATCACAACCAAACCTAATGTTTACTCAATAAGTCATGACAAAACTTCTCCATATATCTTACACAAGAAGAGGAGGAAGCCATAAGCCACCTCCCCTCTACTTTGTGGATGTAGGTCTCATGAAGGGTGTAGAGCCACACTCTAAGAAAAGTCAGTAAATATACGGACAAAAGCCAATATTTGACGGAATCTTCCATAACTACCTTTTTAAAGGAGCTTTTTCTGTATTCCTCCACACTGTCTTCTTCTTGTGTGTCATTGGCGGACAACAAACAACATTTTAGTAGTGTATTATTGCCACTAACCAGTAAGGACTGTCGATCAGAACAGGTAGGCCACAAAAAATATTGGAAAAACAAAAACAAAAACTAGAAAAATGCTGTTGTGCATTAACAGCACGTGGGATTGCGCTGTGCTGAATCATGTTGGATGAGTGAAATTAAATGCACATATTCTTAGGATAGTAAAAATGTTTAATTTTGTACAGCTGAAAACTACACTGAATAAATATATTTACATAAAGAATAGTGTAAGACGGAAAACATATGTACTCTGCAGACAGCATGTGAAACAACATTCCTGACTGACATTGAACCTGTGAGTACACACACCAGGAGCAACTTACTTCACCATCATCCTACTAGGTAGAAACCATGAAGTCTTTGACGTTGAGAAACATACACATCTTGGTATCGTTACAGTGACACGAGTTGAGTTCAAAAGTGTGAAGATGCACCTGCAGAAAGACACACTGAAAACCATGAAAACAGCAGCAGAAAGTGTGTGTGTTCTACTATTCTTACACTTATACTTCACAGTCTGGACGGGGCTCAGCTTACATGCATGTTGTACTTGTATGATGGAGCATGTTACAAAGAAACTTCTAGAAAAAACTAAACATGTTGCTTTGCGTTGCTCGTTGCTGTTACACACTGGATGATCAGACACATGTGGAACTAACAGTTCTGGTCTTTCCTACGTTTCTCAGGCCTCCATCTATTGGTGGTTTTATTGTCATTAGTTTAATTTAATTCAGCCAGTGATGAAAATAAAGAAGCTTTGTTAGGCGTCATTCACACACAAACATGCAACAGAATGAAAGATGAAATCACAACAAACATCATCATCTGTTCTACAGTTTTTCTTCCTCTAACTTTATACCATAAAACAATAATAATAAATTCTATAAAGTCCTTTGTGCTGAATTAATTTAAGGTAGATTCTCTCCTGGAGCATTAGAAGCACTGCTAGGTATGCGGCATAATGGAGTGAATAAAGAAGATTTATGGTCCTGTTAACAGTTCTTGGCAGAGGTTGGTCACCACCATGCACCTCTGGAGGAACGTCAGTGTGTCTTCAGGTGTCTCGGGTTTGCCAGCTTGAAGACAAAGTCAGTGCAGAAGGCAGAGATGATCCCTTCCTCAACATCGTCTGCTTTCACAACGTTTGGAGCTCTTTTGGTGAAGAAGGACATTTTCCAGTCTTGACCAGTCAGGAGAATAGTTGTGTGTGGAGATGGAAGGTCACGCTACAATCACACGGAACAAACACAACGAACCACATTAGAGCTCATTTTTTAATTCTTTGTAACGTAAATAAACTATTTAGTGTGTAGTCAAATGTAATTAAATAATAAAAAGTTTATGTATCCTTTCAACTATTTCTGTTTTAATTACATAATTTCAGTCATACAATCAATAAGAAAAGTTAACTTGCTGACTTTGTTGTGTGTGTTTGGTTCAGTTAAACACCACATGTCTGCATCAGAGTCTCCAAGAGGGATAAAAAGGTTCATGTTCTCCTTATAGACGTATGGGAGAAATATAAAGAGTCAATACCTGCAAGAGAAACAATACATTTAACATCTAAACCAGGTTTTAATGCTGGAAATTCTTGTTTCTGTATTTCAAAGGTTTCAGAAACCTGAAGACAGCAAGAGGGTGACGTAGAGAAAATGTTGCTTCACTGGTCTGGGCGACATGGTTTAATATGCAGCTGTTAACTCCTGGTAACTCTTCAACGAGAGCCTCCTCTCTGGCCTCCAGGTACAGCTGGTATGGCAGAGATTTCTCCGGAGGCAGGTGAAGCACTTTTTGCAGACGCAGTCAAATCTTTGTCACTTCTTTCCCAAAGCTGGATGTTTTCGCTCCACTTCATCACAAACCTGCAGCTGAAGAAATATCAAACTGTCTTCAGTTTTACAATAACTGTAAATTTGTCCTCAACTAATCTGTGGTTCAGTACAGCCGAAGAAGGTTTGTAGAGATGGTTTCTGTAGAAATTGGTCCAGCAGCTTACTATTTAGACTAAAATCAGTTTAGAAAATATTTTCTGTAAACCTGAAACAGCTACACGTCAAAGAAAGGCCCAGAAAAATAAATAAAAATTAAATAAATGCTAAAACACTGGCTCTGTAATTGTTGAAACTTCATTTACAACGTGAAGGACTGAAAGTGAAAAAGTTTCAGCAGGAAGAGAAAGGGAAGGAGCAGAAACAGCTGAGTTCGTGTCCACATGGGGACGAGTTTAAGTGTAGCCATAAAAAATGTCCAGTGTTTGGACATTTTGTCCTCATACAAGCAGCATTTTGGAAGCTTGTTAACACTCATTTTTGGAAGCAGGTCCCAAAGTGAATTAATCTGAAAGATCCATAGTTTTGTTTCTGCGTCTGTAGGAGCCATTTTTAAGTATCTGTATATATCTTGTTTGGCCACCAGGGGGCAGCATTGTACAGTCTTTTGTCAGCGCCTATATAAGCAGGAACCTTCCTGCAGGAGACAGCAGGGCCGGAGTGGGACTCATTTAATGCCTCAGACCGGCCGCTTCACATCACCACCTATTATTATTAAAATCATGTCATTATAACCTTACATGTTACGTCTACAAGAGCACAATGTTCTGTAAAACCTGGTAATTCAGTATAATTTTCTACAATATTTCTAATCCAGTGTAAAAAAGGGTTGCTTCACAATGTAGATTTATTTCAACATGAGTCCTCATCTCCAACATTATTCTTTACATCCTTTCAACAACATCAGAATCTAGATTCTGTTTCAATAAGTGTTCACAGATATTCAAACCTTAAAAAGAATAAAGAGAATATTAAATATGAAACAAGATAAAATAAAAAGTGTTTAAGTTTATGAAGTTTTATTAAACATGGTTTAGAAGCTATTAGAAAATAATTTTGTTTTTCTCAATAGAAATGATGAAATTTCCATTAAAACATGAATCAATCTGAATTAAACTACAAGGGAAGTTTATTTGTACTATAACACATTTTACATACGAGACAATTCAAAGTGCACATAAAACATTAAAATCATTACAAATGCTGCAAGAAAGCAGAAAAGACAGAAACAAACAGCAAAAATCACAATAAAATGATAAATTAAGTTAAAATGATTAAAAGCAAGATAAGTTAAAAGTTAGCTGCAGATTTCATGCATAGGTGCAGGAGAAAAGAAAAGTTTTAACCTGATTTAAAGTGTCTACGTTTGTGTAGTGATGTGATGTATAAATTTAGTGGCGCTGTCACTGTATAACGCTGGGAGGTACAGAGAAGAAGTTCTCCAGAGAAAATGTGTGTTCTGAACAGCACGTTAGCTGTACGTTGTGGAGATTCCTGTTATGGAATAAAGTCATGTAGTACTTCAAAACGTGTCAAGTTACTACAGTTTGGTGAAAGTTTAATCTCCACTGGCAGTTTGTTCCACTTGTTTGCAGCATAACAGCTAAATGCTGCTTCTCCAGGTTTAGTCTGGACTCTGGTCTGGACTAGTGGACCAGAGTCTACGGATCTCAGAGCTCCGCTAGGTTTATATTCTCTGAATTTATCCCAGATGGATTCTGGGCCTAGACTACAGTGTTCTTTGTCTTTCCCAGGACGAGCTGTTAAAGACCAGCTTCAGCCAGACTGTGTGCTATATCTCTCATCAACCAGCAAGACAAGACTGTGTTGTGTTCAAGGGACAGACTGCATGTGGGACACTCTGCACACAACATGCAAAAACACATGAACAGGAGTTAACAGGTGCATATTAAATGATATGATCCATACCAGTGACATAACCCTGCTGCTGTTTCCAGGTGTGTGAAGCTTTGAACTCCATGTGTTACACACGGGAGAAATTCAGCCATGCTCCTCTTCATGAAAGGCTTTATTCATGCTGATCCCTGGAAGGACGAGGAACAGTATAGATCAGCGGTGGATGCTGTCAGCTGTTCTGCCTGACCGGCTACTTCCTCTAAGAAATTCCAGCTCCGGACCGGTCACCCCCATTAGTAGAGCGCTACTGCCACCTACTGGTGGAAAGCAGCGCAGCTATCCTCTCTAAACCAGCTACAGATTAACTGGAACATAAACATATGTAGACGTCCGAGTACGGATCTCACCTGGAACCACAAGGAACAGTATAGACCTGCGTCCCAATTCAGGCTCTGAACACGTTTTAGATTTTATAACAGAAAACATTTTACATACAAGATGCAACTTAAACAGCTTCAACTGAACAAGGCCGAAGACAACAGATACAAACGTGGAGTTTTTATTTATTTTATTTTACATAGAAAAATGAAATAATGTGCAGTTTCTTCAAAATATCAAGAGTTCTTGTTGCTTTCTGGTTCTTCACATTTTCAGCTGAGCTGGTTTAAGATTTCAGATCCACAATAAAAAGATTAAAAAGGTTTAGATCCAGAACATTTACACTTGTGGACATGAAACCTGCCAAGAATGATTAATAGCTGAATAACAGAGTTTACATCACTGACAATCCTTTCAATATAAAATATAAGATGAAAACATTAATGTGGATGTTGATGTTTAACTGAGCCCAGACGAAGCTTTCCATGTCGGACCAGAACTGTTTGGTGGGAACACGTTGGAAAATATCTGGAAAATTGTCTCTTTGTTAGCTTTGCAGAACACACAGGCATCATCAACATTTATCTGGAATCTTTGAAGTGTTTCCTGAACAGGAAAAATCTGAAGTTAAACCTTAAAAGAAACTTCTTCCAGCTTGTTGTTAATCCAGTAATTATGAAGAAGTTTAGCAGCTTTTTCCCTGTAAAGCAGCCATGGTAGAGTCCCAGAAGAACTCTGCAGCAGCTGGAAGTGAACCGGACGCTTCATTCCTGATTTATTTGTTGCTCCAACGTTTGTCTGTGAGATCAACATCAGCCATGAAAACGTTGTTAAATTCCGTGTTAATCTCTGGGAATGACGTGTTCTTCAACATGTGACGAGCCTGCAGGAGCTGCATTTAAGACAACAGCCAACTCTTCAGCTGTTCCAGGTAAATGACTTTTTTAAGGAATTCTGAATGTCAGAAGTCCCGTTTTTATCCAACAACTGACCTACAAACAGAATTCCTTTTCCACACCATGTGGGATAAAACAGATTTATTCTGATAAAGAAGTCCTTGTTGTTCCAGAAATAACATCTACGGGGCTGAAGTTATGTTTAGAAACCAATAACCAGATAAAAGAGCTTGATTGTGGAAGTCAGCCGGATTTAAAGGAATTTTACCAACAGAAAAATGACCTTTCAACAGAAAATTAAAGCCACCAGGATGATTAAACAGAGAAGCTGGAAAAGCGTTCCAGATGCTGTCGGGTTCTTCAGAAATTCCAGAATCCGTTTCATTTTAAATGTGTTGTTTAGGGAGTTAAAGTCCAGAACCTCTAGACCTCCTTGTTCCCTACAACCTCTGATGATGTCTTTCCTGAGATAACGGGCTTTTTCCTCCACATGGCATCATATAGTATTTATCCAGTTCTTTAATGATGTTTTGGGATGTGAAGTGACGATGAGACATTTATAGATCTGGATTTACCTTCTGCTTTAGAAATGAAGACTCTGCCACATAGAGAGAGATCTCTCATTAACCAAGAACTCAGTTTAGATCCTGTTTTTCAATAATTGGATTAAAATTTAAGTTGTAACGTTCCTGTTTATCTTTACAAATTATAATTCCAAGATGTGTCACTTCCTCATTAACTGGTATTCCAGCGTAATGGGACCAGTTCCAGTTTTCCAGAGGAACCTAAACAGATGTGTCTACATCCATTTGAACCCTGATACATCACTAAATGAATTTATACAACTCACTGCGCTTACTATGTGATGATGATCCCTTAAAAAACTGCCGTATCATCAGCGAGCTGACAGGTTTTAAACTCCTTACCTACAGCAGGAATTCCCAGAAAAGGGGACGTTTTGATATGGGTGCCATTATTTGTGCTACTACCAGAGAAAGAAAAGGAGATCCAGGGCAGCCTTGTCTACGTGGAATAATGAATCTGGTTGATGAACCAGATTTCAGTTTAACAGAACCAGAACAAACATTATATAAAGTCCCAACTGCATTATGAAAATAATTCCCACATCCAGAGAAGGAAAAGATTTTACAATAAAGTTCTGCTCCGTGGTGTGAAAGGCTTTGTAAGAAGCGATGAGCAGAATGAAGCTTCCATCAGGTAACAGGTGGTTGTAATCTATCATGTCTGATATTAAACGGATGTTGTTGCTAATGAGCCTTTTCTCCATAAAACCAGATGCTCTTCGTCTGTTTTCTGACTCCAGCCGTGTTTAAGTCTTCCAGCAACAATCAGAGCAAATAACTTTCATCATTGTTCAGTAAACTGACGGCTCTCCAGGTTTCACTCTGGAATTTATCCTTGTTTGCTTTGGGAATTAGTGGGATTATCCCTGTTTTAAGGTGGGGGGCTCACCTTTTCCAGTGGCTTCTTGGAATCCAGCTAGTAAGAAGGAGGAAGTTTATCAGTGAATCTTTAGAAAACTCCCAGTCAGGCCGTCATTCCCGGGAGCTTCATTTTCTTCCAGATGTTCCACACATTCCACACGTTCTGGTAAGGAAATCTGTCCATCACAAATATCTCTAAATTCCTCATTTAGGTTTTAACATGAGTAGAAATGTTGTTTAAAAGTTTCTGAGTCAGAAGTTGTGGCTGAAGAGCAGAACTTCTGATAACAGCTGGCCACATGTTTGGAGATTACATCCTGATCACTGGGAACGTTCCCGTTTACCATCACGTTACTTACTGGAGCATATTCAGCATTCCACTTTTCTAATCCAAGAAAATATTTAGTATTTTCTCTCCCTGCTCCATCCGTCTGCGTCTGGTTGTGATAAAGGCGGCTTTGGTTTTGTCCACATACATGTTGCCTAACTGGCTTTTAATAAACTCAGATGTTCTGTCTCCTGCTCATTAAGCTTCCATTAGTTTTCTTTTCATAATTTACTTTTGCTTCAATAATGTTTGATTCATTTTCTCTTTTTTTGCCAATAATTTACCTTTTTTAATAGCCGTCATGTGAATTTCATATTTCATTCATTCCCAATAACAACCATATTTACCAGAGTCACGTTTGTTTCCAGAATCTACCAATGATGGTGTCAACGTCCCTTTTTACATCCAAATTATTAAAATATTGATCAATTTCCAACATCCTGAAACAATGTTCTGAGTACAACAATCATTAAGAGCAGTTCTACTGAATATTCCCTGATGAGCTGTTAAGATGGAGGCTTCTATCATCACGTCTTTGACCACATCCACAAGATGGTTGGAGATGAGCCAGAAATCTGTTGGTGATTGAAAGGAAAGGCTCCTGTTGCACCAAGTACACCTCCTCTGTTCTTCCTTCCTACAGTAGATGAGACAGCTTGAATCTTTTCCTGGATTTAATCTGATGTTGTGTAGAAGTACAGACATGTTGATGTGGTTTTTATCCAGATAAAACAAAGCAGGCCAGCATGAAAAGCAAACACTTTCCTAAACATCACGTCTACAAAGAACTAAATTCATCCATGTGTTGACTTTCATGAGAGCTTCCAGCTAAACTTCCTGTTTGGGTCCCAGAATTTACAGTTTCCAGCAGAAATGCAGCAGAAAGCAGTTCAAGAGTCTAATAATTGAATCCTCAGTGAAGATGTGAAACTAGTGTTCACCTCTGCTCAGAAAGAGAGTCTACTGCACAGCTAAGCTGGAAATAGAATAGAATAGAATAGAATAGAATAGAATAGAATAGAATAGAATAGAATGCCTTTTATTGTCATTATACAATGTACAATGAGATTAAGCCAACCCCAATGTCAGTGCAAAGAGAGCAGTATAGAAGATAAATAAATAAATAAAAGATCTAAGGTATAAAATATTTACAGAAATAAACAGTTGTGCACACTCGAGTTATTTGCAGATATAAGTATGAAACCTATTCAAATCAAAAAATATATTGCACATTCAGAGTATTGTTGCATGTATCATGATATGTTGTACATGTCATGTGACAGAATGTATTGCACATATGTTGTTAGTGTCCAGCGTATTTCAGATTTGAAGTCCTACAGGAGTTCAGGGCAGTTATTGCTTTTGGAAAGAAACTGTTTTTGAGTCTGTTTGTTTTAGTCTTGATGCACCTGTAGCGCCTCCCAGAAGGCAGCAGGGCAAACAGATCAGAGCCAGGGTGGGAGCTGTCATTTATGATGTTTCTGGCTCTGCTGAGGCAGCGGGAGGTGTAAATGTCCATCAGGGAGGGGAGAGGACAGCCAATGATCTTCTGTGCTGTCTTTACAACTCTCTGTAGCCTCTCCCTGTCTGCTACACTGCAGCTGCCGTACCATACTGTGATGCAGTATGTCAGCAGGCTCTCGATGGATGAGCGGTAGAAGGTCAGCAGCAGGTTGGAGTTTAGTTTGTGCTTCCTGAGGACTCTCAGGAAGTGTAGCCGCTGCTGAGCCTTCTTGGTGATTGACGTGATATTCTCTGTCCAGGAGATGTCGGCCGAGATGATGACACCAAGAAACCTGATGGTGTGGACCCTCTCCACACACTCGCCGTTTATGTAGAGGGGGGCTGGGTCTGTGCTGAACCTCCTGAAGTCGATGATAATCTCCCTGGTTTTCTTGGTGTTGAGAGCGAGGTTGTTCTCAGAACACCAAGCAGCCAGCTTCAGGATCTCCTCCCTGTAGGCAGCCTCATCACCCTGGAGATGAGTCCGACCACTGTAGTGTCGTCAGCGAACTTGACGATGAGGTTGTCATTGTGGGCCGGCCTGCAGTCATGGGTGTAGAGGCAGTACAGGAGGGGGCTCAACACACAGCCCTGTGGGGAGCCGATGCTCAGCGTGCGGGTGGAGGAGAGGTGGGGACCTAGTCTCACAGTCTGGGGTCGGTCTGTTAGAAAGTCCTTTATCCAGGCACATGTGAGAGGGGGGAGGCCAACAGTGTCCAGTTTTGTGCATAATCTGTCCGGGATTATTGTGTTGAACGCAGAACTGTAATCCACAAAGAGCATCCGGACGTAGCTCTGCTGCTGCTCCAGGTGGTTCAGAGCAGAGTGTAGAGCTACAGCTATGGCGTCCTCAGTGGATCTGTTTGCGCGGTATGCAAACTGGTGGGAGTCGAAGTCTGGGGGGAGGTGGTCCTTGATGTGCTGAAGAACAAGTCTCTCAAAGCACTTCATGATTACCGGAGTGAGGGCCACCGGTCGGTAATCGTTCAGGCTGGTGATGGGAGACTTCTTCGGCACCGGAACTATTATGGAGGATTTGAGGCAGTGTGGGATGACTGCCTGATCCAGGGAGAGATTGAAGATCCTGGTAAGGGTGGGGGCGAGCTGGTGGGCGCACGCTCTGAGCACTTTGCCCGGTACTCCATCTGGGCCAGTAGCCTTCTTGGTGTTCACTGCCAGGAGCACCCGTCTGACATCGTGCTCCTGGATGGTGAGTGGGGTGGTGCGGGAGCCAGATGGGGATGTGGGTGGGGGTGTGGGTGGGGGCATGGTTGGAGCAGATGCATGCTGCTGTGATTCGAACCGGGCAAAGAAGCAGTTTAGCTCCTCTGCCAGTGTTGCACTCTGATCTGCTGTCGACACATCACAACCTCTGAAGTTGGTGATGTCCTGTATGCCCCGCCACACCTCCCGAGTGTTGTTGCTGGACAGGTGGGACTCTATGCGCATCCTGTGGTCCGCCTTGGCTCTTTTTATGCCTCTTTTCAGGTCAGCTCGAGCAGCACTATACAGTGCTCTGTCCCCTGACCTGAAGGCAGCGTCCCGGGCTCTGAGGAGTGCGCAGACCTGGCTGGTCATCCAGGGTTTCTGGTTAGGGAAAGCCCTGATGGTTTTGTCCACAGTCACATTCCCGATGCAGAACTGAATATAGTCCAGTACCGTTCCTGTAAGTGTCTCCAGCTCCTGTTGTTCAAACACATCCCAGTCTGTCTGTTGGAAACAGTCTTGGAGTTTGGCGAGGGCATCTTCAGGCCAGGTTGTTACAGTTTTTGTGGTGGGCCTGTTCCTACGTCTGAGGGGGGTGTAGGCTGGGGGAAGCAGGAGGGAAAGATGGTCTGACTGTCCGAGGTGGGAGAGGGGTACGGCCCTGTATGCATGCTTGATGTTAGTGTAGACATGATCCAGGGTGTTCTCCCCCCTTGTAGCACACTTAACATGCTGGTAGAACTTCGGGAGTACAGTCTTTAAGTTGGCCTTATTAAAGTCCCCCGCAATAATGTGAACACCGTTGGGATGAGCCCGCTGTTGTTCGTTTATGGTGTTCAGCAGGAGAGAGAGCGCCGTGTTTACACTGGCGTCGGGTGGGACATACGCAGCTGTGACGATAACAACAGTCAGTTCTCTCGGCAGAAAAAAAGGCCGACATCTAACAGACATGTACCGGACAACAGTGTTGGTCTATGATTGTCCCGTTGTTACACCAGTTGTCGTGCACATAGATACAGAGCCCCCCTCCTCTGCTCTTACCGGAGTCCTCTGTCCTGTCCCAGCGTAGCAGAGTTCGGCCTGCTAGCTGCACGCTAGCATCGGGTATGTCCGGGTGAAGCCAGATTTCAGTGATAATCAGTACACAACAATCCCGGACATAGCGGTTTCCAGCGAGTAGTAATTCCAGGTCGTCCGTTTTATTTACCAGGGATCTGGCGTTGGAGAGATACAGGCTCGGAAGAGGTGGCTTGTGAGGTTGTTTTCTCAGCCGTAGCATGACGCCGGACCTGCAGCCCTGCTTCTGCTTCCTCTCCCTCCTCCGTCTGCGCCGCCTTCCAGACCCGATAACAATTCACAGAGAGTCCGGTGGTCTCGCTATGTCGTCTGGAATGTTGTGCGTGTGGTGGAAGTCACTCGAAATAGATATCTGGTGTTGGTTTCCGATATCCAAGAGCATCTGGCGGGTGTACGGGACTTTCGCATGACCAGTCGTGCACAAAAGAAAGAAAAACGACAGAAAAAGAAAGAGAAAAGAGCACTGGAATGAGGAGCCGTAAGCCGCTGCATCCATGCGCGCCGCCATCTTGACTCATAACTGACACATTTAATGCTCACCTTATAAAAACAGGCGCTGCTGAGGAGGGAAGCTTAATTTTTACTCAGACTGGCCCAGCGGATCAGGGGCCTGGAAGAGAAAGGAAAGAGGAAATTAAAATGACATGGCAGTGAGAAACTAAAACAGGAAAAAGATTTTAATAGAAAAGACTGAGCAGAAAATTATAATTAAATGAGAAAAAAAGGTGTGTAAGGAAGCCGAGAGCAGCCGGGCTGGCATGTTTTTTACCAGCGTACTGGACTGGAAGACCAACAGCCTGGCTGTACAGAAGAAAGTGATGAGTCAGCTCTTTTTCCTGTGAAAGCTGATGTTGGAGATGTTCTACGAATCTGTTGTTGCCAGCATCTTGTTCTTCACCATGGTCTGCTGGGGGAGCAGCATCGGAGCCAGACACAAGATCAAATTCAACAAACTGATCAGGAAAACTGTCTCTGTGATTGGCTGCAGGCTGGAAACATTGGAGGCCGTGGTGGAGAGGAGGACTGCAGACAAACTGTTATCATGGATAATCCAGACCACCCTCTCCACCACACGGTGGACAGACAGCAGACTCCTTCTCCAGGACTCATCCAGCTCTGCTGTCACAAAGAACGCTACCAGACCTCTTTCCTGCCACAGACAAAAGCTCTTTATAACAAGTCTTCACTGTCAGACAGAAACTTGCTGGGGGGCTGCTGGTACCAGAGGTACCCAGCCTGCTGCACTTTAGGGGAGGGACCGGGGGTAGTCGTGGGTCTGGAATTGGGGCCTGCTGCTTTCTTGCCAGCCCAGGCCACCCTTCAGAGTTGGTGGCTGGGGGAAGTAGGGGACAGGAAAGGAGGAGGTGGCTGGAAAATGTGCTGCTGGGGGCAGCTGGTCTCTTGGTCCCGGGGCCCCCTGGGATCATGGCATTGATCGTTGTCACATTTGCACGATCACTGATCATATTCATTCCTGTTATTTACAAACCTGCATGCTGAGACAGTCACCGTGTCGTGTTGTGGGTTTAATGAATAAAACTGCAGTTATGTTCATGTTTTTCTTTGTGTTGTTTTTGTTGTTTTCTACATCTTGTCTGTCTTTGTATAGGTGCTTCTGATGATTGTCAGTTTTGTTTTCTGAAAGATGTTGCAGGTGATTTGCTGTTTGTTTCCTTACAGGTGAAGCAGCTGGTCATTTTTTTTCTGCAAAGACTGAACAGCTGATGTCGTTACCTTATATCTGGTATATCCTTGTCTTTATTTCCCTCTCATTTTTCTGTCATCTCTTCACTCTTTTATCTTCTTTCTTTTGCTTACCTTCTCCTTTCTTACCTTTCTTCTTTAACGAGACAGTGAAACTACTTGGTAGTACTATGGTAATATTGTGATAATAACTTGGTAGCTGCCTGGAAATGTCTACAAATATCTATACTTAAATAAAGGAGTAATTATGGTGACATAATGTCATTACTACTTAATTATAAGTAGACGGTTTTGTAATAACAACAAATCAGGACTGTAAAATTATCCATTGAATGTTTCCATTTTATTTCATAGTAATATTACATTACAGCAGACATTAACATATGAAACAATTCCAGAAAAAATATTAAATGATTTATTAAATGAAACATAAAGAAATTAAACATGATAAAAAAAGATTAAAACTTCTAAAGTAAATTTCAAATGAGTAAATTAAAAGAAAAAAATAACACAATGAAATCAAATGAACTTTGAGATAGAATATTAAAACCACATAATTAAAAGTATTGAAATAAAAAGTGAGCAAAATTAGAACATCATTTTACTTTTCATTAAACATAAAATATTTTGACAAAAAGTCTAAAATCATTTTTAAAAATAAACATAAAATGTATAACTGAAAAATTTTAATGAAAATTCTTTAAATTCTACATTTCAAGTAGAAAGTCAACATTTGTGGTGAAAAATGAAGCAAAACGAATGAATCATTAACCTGTTAAGACCCGACCCATAAAGAAATGGTAAGAAAAGTCCAATTTTTAAATATGAGGTTTATTTTATTATTTATTTGGCCCTTTAACAAAATGCAACAAAAAAATTAACATTTTTCGGGGGGAGATATAATATACCATTTATTTCCATGTCATACATTAAAAATACTATAATATGGTTTTCTGCTTCTGGGATATTAGTGGACAGAAGAAAAGTATCACATTGTATTCAATAGGATTTTGAACAAAGTTTGTACTATAAACTGAAGCAAAATGTCTCAGAAACTGTATGTAACAAATATGTCATGTTGGGCTCTTATGTGTTAATTCAACATGTGAAAATGTCAGAAAGTCCAAATAAAGACAGAATGAAGCAAACAAACTAAGAGTGAAACACTGGGAGGATTTTCATTTCCAGCATCATGAAGTGGAACTAACTGCAGCTGACATGAAGTGAACACAACATCCTGATATTCAGTGTGAAGCTTTGACTGGAAACAACATGTGGATCCTGGAAGAAGCACAGCTTCCATCTTTAAAGGACTGGAAGAGGAAGAAGTTTCCAAGGAATCATTTAGAAGAGTTTCACACACAAACTGATTGAATCCATGAATCTGAAAAGATGTTTCTGAGTGAAAGAGACAGACATGTACAGACTGAACTATCTGTTCACCAGTCAGTTTCTCTGCTACCATCACGCTCTTTACACTCAACACAGACACACCCAGGAACCAGACCTGGAACCAGACCAGGACCAGAACCCAAATCCAGCAAAGAGAGGATGAGTGAATGTGGTGATGAAGGTGTGGAGGTGGATCAGTGAGTCAGAGGAGACTCTGTAGAAGGACAGAGAGCCAGCAGGACAGTCCACATACACTGCTACTCTGTTAGAGACAGAGGAGGAGGAGGAGGAGATGCGTGTTTCTCTGTTATTGTGACAGACAGAGTAACCTTCATAATCAGAGCATCTCAGACTCCAGGACTGATCATTGAATCCAAACCAACAGTCTCTGTTTCCTCTCCTTCTGATTTCTCTGTAACTCACTGATATAAAAACGTTTCCTCTCCACTCGACCTCCCAGTAGCAGCGACCAGTCAGAACATTTTCACACAGCAGCTGAGGACAGATAAATCTGTCTGGATGATCAGGATATGACTGAAGCTTCTCCACATGTGTCACCTTCCTGTTGTTGTCAGACAGTTTGAGGTTTCTGCTCACTGTGTCCATGTTGATGGTGAGTGGACAGGAATCTGATGGAGAGAACAAACACAATCCAGCTGCAGTTATTGATCTATTGACACTTTGATGCTGACTGATGAATGAGTGATGGGACAGTGTGAAGATGGTTGAATGTGATGAATCCAATGAAAAACACACTTACACTTCCTCACACCTCCTGGTCTCAACCATGGTTCTCCAGCAGGCTCCACCCTGAAAGGAGGAGGGGGGTCAGAGCATGCTAACATGGACATTACATGGCTCTCATACACACTTTGTCCTACACTGAGAAAGGAACAGTCCAACATCTGGACACGTCCACCTGATTGGAGCATCTCCAGACTAGAAGGAGCAGAATCAGGAAGCTGATTGGTCCACACCCACACCAAGAAAACTGCTTTGTGGAAGTCCCAGTTTCTTCTTTCAACCATCTTCTCCTTTTCATCTCTTCACAGATGAAGAACTCTGCAGAAACTCCTGATCTAACCAAGAGCTGCATCTTCTCTCTGCCCTGAAGTCTTATTGATCAGCTTCTGACAATAATCTCCTCTGCAGAGCAGATTGGCTCAGATTCTTTGTTGTGACTCAGCTGGGAAATGTTAAAGTGACTTCTTTTCCTGCACATGAAGCTAAATGACTGTCAGAGACTCTGTTTGAGGCCATGATGTGTGTGTTTGGAGCTGTGACGGCTTGTTTCCTACTGACCACTAACAGCTGCTTCATCATCACACTGAGGATTTGTTCCCTCACATTATTCCTGCAGATCCTGCTGCTGTGTGGACACAAACACATTTCTGTCTAAAGCAGGAACAAATCAGAGGGATCAGCAGCATCAACTCACCACACTTCTTCCACATCTGATCCAGTCTGCTGATTCATTTCCAGTTTGAAGTGCAGCCACATCACCAGCTTCTACTGACTCCAACATCTACACTGTTATTGAAGCTGATTGATCATCTGATGGATGATTGAATTAGTAATTACTGAATCAGCAGCATGGGATCATCAAAGCTCTAAAGTCCTGAGTGAAGAGGAGAGGTTAGACTGCCTCTGGTGGTCAGACATGGAGCTGCAGCTGCTGAAATACAGGATGTGACAGGATTCAGGAAAGTCTGTCTCATCTTTCCTCAACATCAGCTGTGAACATACTGAGTCCTTTCACGTTAACCAGGAAACCTGATGTAACATCATCATCTTCATCACAACACACACACACACTGCCATCTCCATCACCTCCTCCAGCACCCGATCCAGCCGTTATCACATGACTGAAGCAGCATTATCAGTGGTTATCAGTCCATTCCTACGGGACAGTAGGGCTCTACTCGGCCTCCTAGTGGCTCCAGTAGGTCCTTATCATCTATTTACACCACTGATCAGCAGCACTGATACAGGAAGACTCTTGATCCAGATGTTCTCCTTGGAGACTCTCCTACTCACATATCTGCTGTGAGCAAAGGAAAAAGGCTCCTACATGTGTGATGGTTCATATAACACTCATATCCAGCATGAAGCAGGACTGAGTGAAGGACAGAGAAAATGTCTGCAGATCTTCCTCCTCTATCAGACATTGTGTGGCTGCAGCAGCCTCTCCATACCTGAGTCTGTGTGGATCCTTCAGTGCAGCCATCAGCAGCTTCACTCCTGAGTCTCCTGGATGGTTGTATCTCAGGTCCAGCTCTCTCAGATGGGAGGGGTTGGAGGTCAGAGCTGAGGCCAGAGAAGCACAGCCTTCCTCTGTGATCAGACATCCTGACAGGCTGCAGAAAACAACACGTATGACACAAACTCTGAGAGAACTGCTGTGAAACTAAAGCTGAACGTCATCAGATGTTCAGAGAAACTGGACCTGTCTCACATTATTGTCTTTGTGTCTTCATTGTTTTTATGCTTTATTCAAACCTGACAAACAATAAACAGACAGTGAAAGTAAATCCAGTCCAGTTTGTACAAGATGCACATGAAGAAAGAAACGGAATGAAGAGGAAAAATAAAGTAGAAAATAAAATAAAGTATAGAAAGTAAACAAATAGAAATAGAAATGAAAGAAAAACTGGCGTGACAGACTTCATAATATTCTATATATAATAATAGCATTTGTGAGAGTTTATTGGCTGAAAAGCTGTGAATGAATATTAATTATTGATCTGCATTTCTGATTAGAAATCAGTTTTAGAGACTTAAAGTAAAAATCAGCTTCAATCAGAAACAGCTTAAATGCTGCTGTTGGATTGTGAAATGTACTTTTATGGATGTGGAATTTTCCTCCTAAAATATAAAGATTGACAAAAGTGCATCATTTTTTTCTTTGGTTCAAACTAAGTAACGATGTTCTTCCTTCTATGTTCATTTCATGAGTTGTTCTGCACAGAACATCGTTCTCACCTTCTTTTCAACATGCTTTACTGTCTGGAACCAGAAAACAAGCTGCTTTTAATAAAGCTTTATTGCTTTACAACATGTCTACAAACATGTGGGAAAAGCCACTATATCCATGTTATCCGTGTTCTTTGTCTTAAGGCGGCTCTTGAACTCAGAGGAATAACATAAAGGAGAACAGAAAGGGGATTAAGAACAAACAGCAGGTGGGTCTCAGCCTAGTAACATGAACAAGTCCATCCAGGAAAGAAGTCTTTGGTTTCTTTTCATTTTCTACAAAGACATTCTGAGAAGATTTTCACTTCATTCTTCCAACCATTAAAGTGGGTTTAGTTCTGGCAGATTTACATCTATGAATAAAATGTTTGGCCAGCAGATCAAGTTATTCCCAAGAAATTCCAAGTTCTTCTCCTTTAATGTTCCAGCAGTGACTCAGCACATATTCAGAGGGGCGCTGGGATATTTTCTGAGTGAAGCCACTTTGAAAGACGTCCGAGATTCATACGCTTGTTTGCAGTAGAAAAATAAGTTCTGTTGTTTCCATTTCTGTCTCACAGAATCCACATGAGTTGTTCTCCAAGTTAAATTTCTCATGTAGGAAGTTGTGTGATGGGAATTTTCCATTTAGGATTTTAAAGACACTTCTTTAGTTGTAGGTAGAAGTGGATGAGACAAATATCTTTTCCTTCTTTTCCTGATGTTTCTGTATCATCGTCCTTAAGAATGTCCTTTCTTTTTAAGTGGAAAGGGTAATAGTGGCTGTTAAGCCGTTTCCAATGAATCTGTTATTGAAGTCAAACTGTTCAAGTGTCGCCGCTGATCCAGAGCGGCTTCAGTTCTACTGGAATATCAGAACGCTCCCTGGTTTGTTGGATCATTCTTCTCACAGTAATGGGAACTGCTTTTAACTTTATTATACTCTTGAACTGTGCAGTGAAATTTCAGTTAATTACAGGAATCTGGATCATTTAATAGTTCACCTGTATCGTCCATTAGGTGGGTGATAGACCAGATTCCCTTTCCATCCGAGTTCTTAAGAACATTGATTTTCTATTCCATAGGATGTATCGGTTGTTCCAAAGGGGTGTATTGTGTGGTGTAACATGATGGCAGAACAATAACTTCCAGTAGAGGAGAACTTTCTGGTGGAAATCTGATCATTTGCAGGTAGTTTGCGTACATCATCGTCACATCGTAGTACAAAGTCAGCACCTCCCATTTTTTGGAAAACTTCCCTGGGAATGCAGAACCAGAAGGAATCTCTGTGTCTAGTAAAGGAATTTAAGCATTTAAGTTTTAAAGCTCCTTTCATTACAGCAAAGTCTATGGCGTGTACACCAGAGGCGTTTCTAGCCCATTGTGGGGGCTGAAGCCCCTGTAGTAAAGACTGGGTTGTGGGTGTGAAGGACTGAACCTCTGTGACGGTGGGAGGGAAGTGACGTAGTAGAGTTGGGGTTCGTTCTGGTTTTAGCCACGAGTGAAGCAGACGAGTTCTGCTGTAGAAGTTCTCCTCTGTCTACGTGAGACGTCCTACAGAGGTTTATGTCAGCTGGTTCATTATCCTGAGTGTTAAGTCGATGAGGAAAGTGAGGATTTCCTGTTGGCTCAGTTCTATCTGATACGAGCGAAGTTAAGCTGAGACATTTACCCGTAACAGGGCGGAGTCTCTGTTAGGTGTTAGTCAGCAGACACTTCCATAAGTCTGCCTAGATATCCGTGTTCTTCCACGGTGCAGGTGAGGGTTTCGTTAGGAGGAAAGGAGACACGGTGCCATGTTCATGACGGGAGAGCGTGAGCGACACATGCTGCCGTGGACGTATACCCGCGCTGGCCACCAGGTGGCGCCAACGCTCCATCTGGATTAGTCCAGCCAGCGAGACGCTCCTTAATAGTAATGCTGACATTATGTGGGGACCAGTTAGCTGCTTGGGGTTCTTCAGGCAGGCGGATGTTTATCCTCAGACCTGCTGGTTTATATGTTACTGTTTAGTGCAGGTCTGCTTAAGGGTATTGTGTGTATCATGCTTGTGTAACACAGCCTGTAATATTGTCCAGTTACTGACTGATGTCTGCTTGTTGTTGCAGGACTGGTATGACACTGCTGAGCTGAGCTACTGTAAATAATGTACAGGTCACCAGTCTGCGGCAGGGCCAACACAGATAGACAAACAAACATTCACACGCACACTTTCTCCTAGGGACCTATCATGCATGTCTTTGGACTGTGAGAGGAAGCCGGAGAACCCGGAGAGAACCCACGCATACACGGGGAGAACATGCAAACATCCACACAGAAAGGCCACCACCACCCAAGTTTGAACCTCCCCCCAACCGAGGCTCGAACCGGCGACCTTCTTGCTGTAAGGCTGCGGTGCTAACCACCACACCACCGCGCAGCCCACTAACTAATTGTTTCATTAAATTAATCCACAAAAGTATTGGCTTGCACCTTAGCCACTAAGTACATTTATTGAGAGACAAAACAGCAACAGATTCAGCAGAAGTGCCACAAATCAAACTGTAAAATCCCGTACTGCAGGACTAGCTTTGGACAGACAGCGTTCTCTGTTAAGAGCTCTAAGCTCTGGAACTCACTACCATCTGACATTAAGACCAAAGCTGACGCTAAAAGATTTACTTCCAGGCTTAAGAACTGGCTAAAGACAAACCAGGACTGTACTAATTTTTAAATACTGTAATTTCCTGTGTGGGTGTTAAATGGGTGGGATTGTTGTATGCGCTGATAACTGAAGACATTGTTTTATTTTTTTATAGTGTTTTATTGAGGGGTGAGACATGTGAACGTCCCATGTTGTATTTGTGATGTTTTATTGTTTTGTATTGTAGTGTGTATAGTCACTGTTGTCTGTGTTTTGTGTAAAAGCCTAACTAGGGACGGGCATTGAGAATTAGCCTTGGCTAAAATGCTGTCGTGTGTGACATGACTCATGAAACATACTTGTCCCTACCAAATAAATACATTTTGATTTGATAAAAAGAAAATGCAGTAAATTTTGGTTTACAAACACTACATCAGGAGTCTCCAACCTGCGACTCTGGAGATGCAAGTGTCTCTCTGGACCTTCCACAATGCCTCTAAATACGTGGCTAAAATATTCTTGTCATTAGGTTGGAAACTATGGACTTTTTTTTTTTACTTTACATCATTTTCCACAAATATCTACATCCCTTAGAAGAAAGTCTGTCTATTCTCTTTCTATACAAGTTTTATGTTTTTCTTTATTTTAAAACCGATAAATGGAAATAAAAACGAGACTGAAGATGGGTTTAGCTTTAACTGTCATGTGACTGTTGCATGTTCTACTAGTTTAGCAGCAACCTGTACACACATGGACTATGAAGAAAAAAGTTGTGGTGTAAGAGACCTAAATCAGAGACACACACACATCTGATATTCATACAAACATCTTCCACAAGTTTGTTACTCATGAATAAAAACTCTTTTAAACTTTTAGTTAGATGAATCCTGACCTGAGAGTTTCCAGTTTGCAGTCTGGACTCTTCAGTCCACCACACAGCTTCTTCAGTCCTGAGTCCTGCAGGTCGTTGTTACTCAGGTCCAGTTCTGTCAGACTGGAGGACTGGGAGCTGAGGACTGAGGACAGAGGTCCACAGCTTGTCTCTGAGAGACCACACGCACTCAGCCTGGAGAGAAAGTTACAGAGAAAATGTAAGACGTGAAAAGACTGAATCAGCACTCATGTTGAACTGGACTCAAAGAACACCTGTAGAGAAAATCAGGTGTAACTCCACAGTGTTTTACCTGTTTCATAGTGTTCTTACTGTTTGTTGACTGTTTCATTTTACACGTGTTTACCTGGTAAATGAGGTGTTGGTAAAATAATTTCATTTCAGAAGGACCAACCTGTGACCTCAGAGATGAGTATTAGACACTGATTTATATATGTGCAGCCTCCACAGATGGTCCAGTCAGAACAGATGAGGTATACAGCACCAGTCCAACACACTTCTACTTATGCCACACTTTATTGTTGCTGAGTCACTTTCTACGTATGAACACACGTATATCTGTAAGTCTGTGGTTTCTATCAAGAGAAATAAAATACACAGACTGATCCTACGGAAGCTGAGAGTGGTCACGCTCATGTTTTTTTAACACTGCCTGCAAAAACAACACTGGCCGGAGAAAACGAACGCAGAGATGGAGAACATGCGTCAAACGTTTTCTACAATCTTTACTCCTGTAGCCAGACAACCAAAACACGTCCCATTCTCCTTCAAAAAAGACATCTTCTCTTCTTGTGTCCTTTTATCCAGAAGAAGGCAAATATCCAAAGAATGACCAGCTCCACAAAACAAACTAACGAGTTCTTCTCTCCTTTATTCACAGGTTCCACTCTCTTCTGAACAGATGTTACAGTTGTGGCAAAACTACAGCTTCTAGTCTCTGAACCAAGTTGAGACTCGACCATTTTCAGGTCTTTTCTCCTCATTCCAGGTTCATCTTGGATATCTCCAAAATTCCCCTCTACCTCTTCTCCGGGACTATACTAAACTCAACCCTAGTCTTCTGTGCGGTGGGTATTTATGTACCCAAATACCGATAGCTTCGAACCAGACTGACCAGCTTAGAACCAGAACTACGGCAGCATTCCCAAACGCAACGCTTCAGCCGCTTCACACACGAACAAAAACACTCATAAAATCCTAAAATAAACAAACCAGTACAATCAGCTTATGTGAAAGTACCGCTCAGCCTAACAGGGGAAAAAAAACATCCTTTATTAAAAACAACCATAAATGTTCTCAAACACACTGTGTGTGTGTCGTGTTATAGCAACGGCTACGACAGCAAACAAACAGCAGCAAATTGTGAATGAATGGACTTTACGAGACTTCAATGCACGTTCACGTCTACCGCTCACAACTTTAAAAGCAAACTCAAACATCCAGGGTTGTACCGATAATACCATTAAATCTGCTTCAACAAGTAGGCGAATATCTTCTGTTAACAAGATGCTTTTTGTTAACAAAATAACAGAATAATCTCCGTTGACGGATAAGTTACTAGTTGACATTTTTTCTCTTGACAAAAATAATTTTCTGTTGACAAATAATTACTTTCTATTGACAAAATATTGCAGCGCACCAACTTAAATCTGAACCCAATCACCGCGACAGGATAAGACATGAGGATTTGTATCAAAGACACGTCACACTAAACCAGTGCACTTGTCACCATGTTTTATTTTTCTTTATCCATGTTACAGTAGTAAGAAACAAGCACGTACTTCAACTGATGAGCTTCAAGTTGTACAAGGATATATCAAACGGTGCATTTAGATGACGGTTAATAGAAAATATCTCCCTAAGCTCACCGTGCCTCCATGCTCCAGGTCCAAACCAGACACAGGTGAGCATACCCATTAATGAAGATAACACACCCACAATCACCGGTGATGTCACCACGCATGTGCACACACACATTTTATGGGAAAAATACATAACCTGACAAATGGCTCCTAGAAAGGATGCTACCGTGGAGAGAGTTGTAGTGAGAAAGGCAAAAAAATGATGAAAAGACAACCTAAAAATTTTAAATAAATAAATAAATGAAAACTAAAGCAAAATTCTTCAGTCAATATTTTCTTTGTTTTTAAAGTTAATTTTAACAAGTGTAAATTGTTTTTTAATTAGGATGTTACAACACTTAACTTTTTAGATATGTATGTCCACACTCTTCATTAATAAAAAATAATATGTGACGGTAAGCCAGCGCGGGATCAACCAGCAGCAGCTTTGTACGTTTCATTTCCAGACTGGAAAGAACATTTTCGTCATGACAGCTGATGTGGTGAACTATTAGCAAATCAGCTCAAACAAAGGCAGGAAAAAACAACCATCTCCAACATTAAGGACTCAGCAGGAAAGCCGACCCAGATACCTGAAGAGATTAATAACATGTTTAAAGAATTCTATGCAAACTTAAACTCATCTGGGAAAACAGATGAGGAAAGAATGAAGTTATTTCTAAACAACATCAACCTACCACAGTTAAATGAAGACCAAGTTAACATGCTGGACTCACCAATAACACATGAAGAACTTTACACTGCTCTTAAACATCTGCCTAATAACAAAGCACCAGGACCCGACGGCTTTCCTGCTGACTTCTACAACATTTCTGCTCATTCTAGCTCCCCTAGTTTGCTGAGTCATGTCTGAAATACAACATAATTCCAATATACCAGAAAACATGAATAAAGCTACAATCTCATTCATTTTAAAACCCAACAAAGATCCAACATGACCAGCTAGCTATCGTCCTACATCTCTCCTTAATGTAGACTTAAAACCATCACAAACTGGCTCATAGAGCTGAAAATATAATCTCACCTATCATTCACCCTGATCAAACCGGTTTCATTAAAGGCACACACTCATCCAACAACACACGTAGACTTCTTAACCTTATAGACTGCTCAATATTACAACAATCCACAACCATTATAGTCCCACTAGACACAGAAAAGACATTCGATAGAGTTAACTGCTCATTTCTCATTTCCACATTGTAAACATTTGGCTTTGTGGAATCATTTATTAACCAGTCAGGCTTTATGTCCAGAAGACACATAATAAACAATATCAGGCTTGTGCTGAACGTTCTTGATCCAGAAATAGTAAATAATAACGGTTTTATGCTATTTCTAGACTTTTATAAGGCCTTTGATACGGTGGAGCATCAATTCATTTTACAATCTTTAAAAACTTTTGTTGATGACTTCTATTCAGCTATCGTCACTCTATAAAAACAGTAACAGCTTTATTAAATTAAAAGCTGGTAAATCCTCAAGATTCAGTTTATCTAGAGGTATTAGACAAGGCTGTCCTGCCTCTCCACATCTTTTCCTGTTAGTTGTTCAACCCAATCTGGAATAAAATACCTCTACATTTTAAAAATCTGTGGCATTGGTTCCTTTTTAATGTGTAATTATCATGTTGGTAAAATCCACTCAAACTGTCGGCTTTCATCACCGAGCCTTCTTATCATGGTCACTTATCTATAAACACAACTTTCCACCACACACACACTATATCTGGAATAACAAGGACATCTTATTTAAACACAAACCACTTTATAGAAAACTGGTTTCATACCAGTATTATACTGGTAGATCAGCTGTTTAACAACGAGGGCTTCTTTTAACTTATGAAGAATTTCTGTATAAATACAACATCCCTGTAACACCTGTGGAGGACGCCAAGGTGTTTGCAGCTATCCCCTCTGGAGTGTGTATGCTTTGTAAACACCAACAGAGGATTGATACCAGTACACACCCCTGCTGTCTCCTCTTCATCCTCCTGTAGGGAAGGTGTGTCTGTCCAGTTATTCCAGAAATAATAACAGATCAGGAAGAACATTATTTCTAAAGAATATTCTATCATTACCTTGTGCTGTTTGTCAGTGGAACATGTTTGTGGATGATGTGCCATGGAAGCAGGTTTGGCTAATTCCTAATAAATCTCTGATCACTATTAAAAGGAAAGAAATCTCCTTCAGGCTCGTCCATAGCATTTACCAGCTAAAGTCTAGATTCAGAACAGATTTACATGAAATATTCATATACTTTGCAGTTTTAGTAAAAACTCTCCTGAAACCAGTGTTGCCAACTTGGCGACTTTCTCGCTAAATCTGGCGACTTTTCAAACCCTCTTAGCGACTTTTTTTTGTCAAAAGCGACTAGCGACAAATCTAGCGACTTTTACTGTAGTTATTGGAGACTTTCTGGTGTTTTGGAGACTCTTTGAAAGCACATGTTGTTCTGCAGTTACTGTCGTGAACGAGCAGCGTGTGCTGCAGGAGCCCCTCCCCGTCCCAAAGCACTCACACAGGCAGTCAGTCTCACAGTAGCTCGGGCAGAGGCTGCAGTCAGAGCAGCAGAGAGGAGACCCACACCGCTCCGCTTACACACTGAAAATGAATCGTGATGCGCAAAGGCGCCGCTGATCCCGCCCTGGCTTACAGAGCGGGATGTAAATGTAAATGTTTTTTTCGCTGTCATACTAAAAAAAAATTGCAGTGAATAAGTCCAGTGAACACTGTTACATGGCTGAAGTTTTATACTCCATGTACAGTGATCCTCAAAACATCTTGTATCTGACTTTTTTGAAGTCAGGGCTTGGTGAGGTACAGTTGGCCATCAAGGCTTTTGAGGGTGGGCAGGTAGATCCTCCTAAAGTTCTTGACAGCTTCAAGCTTCAAGCTGTGCTTGGTTAGCCTGATAAAGTCTGGGAGTAGCAAGGTGCTGAATCCAATGGCAAATATTGATGTGCTCAAAGAGCCAGTTGATGGATACATCAGTTGTAGGCTTCTAAGTGCCGCATAAGGTTAGAAACTAAACTAAAAGTAAGAAAACTAAAGAAAAAAAAACTAACTCTGCCAAAGTGTCTCTTTTGTGTTACTTTGCCGGTCCCAAGCCCGGATAAAGGTGGAAGCATAGACATAGAGCAGTTCCACGCAACTTAACAGTCCTTCGGTTAAATTTAATATTCTAACAATTAACAATAAAGGACAAAATTGATTTATGTAATGTGGATCTCGACAAAGGTTATCAAAGCTTAGTTTTTAAAAGTAATGGCCTATTTCAATAACAAAAATACAAAACAAAACAAAAAAACAAACCAAGAATCAACAGAAAAAACTATTTGTAGTTCTAAACATTTTTAGGGTGTTTTTGACTCTCCTTTTGTCTCTCCATGATGTTATTTCTTTCTCCTACAATGGCCGTTACATTACATGCAAATTGCCAATTATGCAAATTAGGCGATGACGTCATTTAGCGACTTCTAGCGACTTTCAGGACAGCCAATAGCTACTTTCCTCACTGAGGAGTTGGCAACAGTGCCTGAAACGATGGTCCATTTGTTTTGGTCTTGTCCAGCTGTAAAAGTGTTTTAGTAAAAGATCTGCAGTCTGATTCAGGATGAAATTGATGATGTTTTTGCTTTATGTGGAAGGATGTAGTGCTTGGTTTTGTAGCGAAGGATCTGCACAACAGTCCTAGTGTGAACTTAATTAATCTTCTTATTATTATGGCCAGATTTCATGTTCATAAGTGTAAATTTACAGGTAGGAAACCAGGTTTCATTTCTTTGTTTGATTAATTCAAACATTACATCCTCTCTATACATTATTCTAAAAAACAAAAAGCAATTAAAACTGTGTGTGTGTGCAGGATGTTTAATATGTAGACATAGTCTTTAACCCCCAGTATGTCTTTTTTCTTTTTCTTTCTCACTTCTCTCTGTTCTCATGTTGAACCAATGTTTCTACATTTAGATACAATAAGTTTTCTTTACTATTTACATATTTAAGTTGTCAATTTCCTGTATTCAGAAGCTTTATTTTATTATATAGACAACTGTATTTATTGTCTTTGTAAATGCTTCACGTGTAATAAAGTAGAAATAAATAAAAAGTAAGCTGGTGTCCTGCTTCTGGTGCCTCTGGTCCGGGCTCTGGCCGCCATCACAACCGGCTCATACACCAAAAAACAGCCTGCACAGAGCAGCAGTTTTTACTCATTATTAACCTCTTTATCTCTTTTTATTCATCTTTCTACATCAACTGTACACTATTCATTCTCTTTTTAGTGAACAATTATGAATTAAATCATGCTCCAATCATGTTTAAAATGATTAATTAAATGACCGTCTCTCAATAACTCCACAGCACACTCTTATATACCTCCGGCTGGTTTTAAACATTGTTTTAGAAGCATAATGACACACATAATAATAATATATCCACAAAATGAGCAATTAGTCGTGGTCGGCAGCAGCTAGCATGCTATGCTAGGCACTAACTGTTATCACTCACCGGAGTTTTCTCTCCACAAAAACACAATAACACAGTGATGTCCGGTAACTCAGAAACCTCCTCGTGGGTGTGGATACCTTCCAGAATCAACAATTCTACATGAAATGAAGCTTTAACCACTCTTCATCCAGTTATTAGCATTAGCATTCTCTCTGTCAGCTGAAGTCTGTTCTCATTGGCATCAGTGCAGAAGAACTAAAACTGGTGAACTGGTGAAAATAGAAACTACAACTACAAACTCATTCTAACAGCAGCTATAACTCAGTGGTTCTCACACTTTTTCTACCTGCCCTCCTTTTGGAGAAATAAATATTCCATCCCTTTAACATTATATATGAATTTGACGAATCCTGACCTGAGAGTTTCCAGTTTGCAGTTTGGACTCTTCAGTCCATCACACAGCTTCTTCAGTCCTGAGTCCTGCAGGTCGCTGTAACTTAAGTCCAGTTCTGGCAGACTGGGGGACTGGGAGCTCAGGACTAAGGACAGAGGTCCATAGTTCCTCTCCGAGAGACCATGCACACTCAGCCTGGAGAGAAAGAGGGAGATAAAATTATGGAGAAAGTTTTACACACAGTGCATGCACCAACCTGTGTATAGCGTGCTGCAGTCACTCCTTAGCTTTTCCTGTTTCTTTAACTTTTAACCAGCTTTTTGTCTTAATTGTTACTTTCTATATTTTACTTTTCATTGAAGCTGCACCCACTCCTACAGGTTGGTTGAGATTTTCTGCCGTTCATTTAGCTGCAGGACTGTTCCTGTCATTGAGTCAAGGGACTGCAGCACTATTTCATGCTGCTCTGATTGTTTACTCCAGATGTCAGCTGATTGTCCTGCAGCCAGCTGCCTTATTGGCCAGAATAATAGAAATTCCTGCTGTCAACACAGAGGCTGCAGAGGTGGAATGAAGACGAGGAACAAGAGAGCTGGGTTGCTGTGATCCACCTCTAACCATGGAGAACACAAAATCACTAGTCAACAAGATGGATGAGCGACATTAAAGGGAGAAAATACACTTTGTAAAAATTTAGCGATGTCATTGCGAAGTGACCTTTCTGGTTTGTGAAGCCATTTTGATGTAAAATACCTGAAGGAGGTGATATTAAAAAAATGGTTGGGAGACAAAAAAAAAAAAAAAAAGCACCAGATGTCAACTTGATTGTGATGACTTCAAAAACCACTAAAAAAAAAGTCACCGAGAGGCTGAAGTTGGGCCTTTCCTCTTTGTCCGACGCGCACATTAAAAATCCGCTGAGATCCAAAATTATACGTTTTATAACTTTATTGAAAAAAAAAAAAATTTAACTTAAGACAACGTATACTAACTTAATCTAAAACAAAAAATAAATCACAGCGATTAACTAAGGTGGCGGTCAACAAAGAATACGGCGACCCACACACCCTCTCTCTACCAGACCAAACACACACACATCACAGGTGTCTTAATTAAACTAGAGAACCACCGCCCATAACCATGTGACCAACCCAAACCATAATCACTGTAATAAATTAATACAAAACAATCCAATAAAGAGAAAATACAACATTTAACATTCTTAATATTTATGGCTCCCACACACCAGCCCCTAATTATTAGGTTATTACATAATAATTACTTTATTCATACAAGTAGGAGACATAAAATTAAAATCAATTAAAAGTCCATATCAATTTAATGTATTATGAGCAATATCTTATCTTCTTCCATCAAGTCCTAAGCCTAAGTTAGAAATCAATATTCCAGAACAAATCAGACCCAGGTAAATCAAAAGTCAAATTTGAATCAAGGTTAGTGTCAAAGTCCCATGATGCACAAGAATTGCTCCTCATTCAGCTTCAGCTTCTTGCATCAGACAAACTTTGGTAATTGGTCGATCCAGAAGGCTGCTCTTTGTCTTAATGCGTACCTGACGCACAAATCCTCTTCTGTCTGGAAAGGTTTGAAGAACTTTTCCAAGAATCCAAGAGTTTCGGACCCCTTTTAATACTAAAGTCTTCCACCAGGTGAAGTTGCTGCAACCTGCTGCTCCATTCGTTGGTTACCAACTCAGGAACAATGTCATCCCAGCCTCATGATCTCCTGCTGAGATCCCTTAAGATTTTCTTTGCAGACAACACGACAGGACTCAGTATTCCAAGAGGATCATAGATGGAACTTACAGTTGAGAGAATTCCTCTTCTAGTGAGTGGCCTGTCTTTTATTGTTATCTTAAATTTAAAGGTATCAGACTGAATACACCATTCCACTCCAAGTACTCTCTCCACTGATAGATGTCCTGCGTCCATGTCTAGCCTCTTCACATTCTTGGCTCTGTGGATTTCCGGTATGACAGCCAACACTCTTGGTCTATTACTTATCCACTTAGTCAGCTGAAAACCACCATTTGCACAGATGGAGACAAGTTCATGCTGAAGTGACATTGCATCCTCTTCTGTAGCCGTAGACACTAAGCAATCATCCACATAGAAATTATGCAGAACTTTATCCACAGCTTCTTGGCTGAACTGATCTTTATTGTCCTCTGCACATTTCCGAAGAGCAAAGTTGGCACAACTAGGGGATGATGTTGCTCCAAAAAGGTGCACGGTCATCCTGAAATCAGTAAGGTTTTTATTCAAATCTCCATTAGGCCACCAGAGAAACCTCAACAAGTCAACATCCTCAGCTGGCACTTTGACTTGATGAAACATGGATTCAACATCTGCCATGATAACCACAGGTTCTTTCCTGAATCTAGTTACCACTCCGATCAGTGAACTGGTAAGATCAGGACCCTGTATGAGCTGGGAATTCAGCGACATCCCCTGGAAACTAGCTCCACAGTCAAACACAACTCTTAATTTGTGTTTTGTAGGATGGTAAACACCATGATGCGGGATGTACCAGATCCTACCATCAGCACGCTCCAACTGACCTTCGGGAATCTGTTCAGCATAACCTTTGGCGACAAGATCATTCATGAATGTGACATAGTCTGTATAAAAAGACAAGTCCCTCTGAAGCTTTCTTTTCAGATGTAAAGCACGCAGCTCAATGACTTTTCTATTATTTGGCATGCTGAGTTCCCTTTCCCATAAGGGCAAGCTGATCTGATAATGACCATCCACTCGTTGTACTGAATTGGTGACTAGATCCATAAACTTCTGATCTTCTCTGGATAGTCCAGGTTGTTCTTCTGCTGTACATTCAGGAAAGTCTGTCTTGAATTGCTGCTGCCAAAGTTCATCCAAATTCACAACTGAAACTCTGTTGACTGTTAATGCTGACTGTCCACAATCTGCTGCATTCTGACCATCTCCTGTTAGTGGTCCATTCACAGTCCAGCCAAGCATAGTCCTGATTGCGTAGGGCCCACCATCAACACTACTTATGACCTGCAGTGGCTCCAGGGCCCTAGGAACATTAGTCCCAATCAGCAACTCAATTCCAGCATCAATTTCTGGCAACTTGACATCCCTTAAATGTGGCCAACCCTGTAGATCCTTTTGTCTTGGAATATTTTGTTTATTTACAGGCATACATTCCTGCGTATAAACTTTGGGAAGTTCACAAAAGTTATTCTCTTTTAATCCAGCCACTTCCAGTCCCGAAAGAATATGGCTGCTTACAACCTTCTCCTGACCCATAGTTCTTAAAAGTATGTTGGCCCTTTTACCTGTCAGGCCGAGCTTCTGCATCAAGCTCTCAGTGCAAAACACAGCCGTACTTCCTTGATCCAAGAAAGCATAAGTAGATATGATCTTGACACCTTTCTTTGCTTTAACTTGCACTGGAACTATGGGAAGTTTACAGTCATGGTCGCCAGCCCCTGTTAGACCACTTGACATCAGAGTGCTATCAACCATCACCTCTGGTGTCGGCTCCACCTGCTCTGAGGGTTTGTCCTTTTCTTTTGGGGAAATGTGTAATAACGTTGGATGCTTGAGGCCACATTTTTCACAGGAAATCCGTCTTTTGCAATTTTTACTGATGTGCCCAATACACAAACAGCCAAAACAGACTCCATTCTCCTTCAAGAAGCCAATCTTCTCTTTATGAGACCTGTTTCCCAACTGCCGACACAACTCCAATGTATGTCCTCCTCCACAATAAAGACACATCCTCTTTGCATTGTGAACATATTCCTTTTCTTTATTCACATGCTTGTTTTTCTCTTCCACAGGGGCCACCGTAGTGGCAAAGGCAGCTCCTCCATATCTGGAATGCGATTGTGATGTGTGTTTATTTACACCTTTAGTTGCTGTTAATATTGGTGCATCTTGAATATTTCCAAACACAGGGTCACTCAGAATTTTCACTTGCTTTTCAATAAAATGAACAATATCATCAAATGTAGCTCTCTGGCAGCACCTCTCCTGCAGCTCACATGCTGCAGTCCTCCACTTATCCCTCAGTCTGTATGGTAATTTCTTGATTACTGTCTGCATATTTGAAGGCAGGTCTAATTCCTTCATAACTTGCACTCCTTCCCTTACATTAGAACACCCTCTGAGAAAAAGACTATAATCTTGCAGAGTTTTAATGTCTTCCATTTTAATAAGGGGCCATGAAAGTGCCTTTTCCATATAAGCATGTGCTATTTTATGCTCATTTCCAAATTGTTCTTTTAACAACATTTTTGCTTTAATATATCCTTTTGCAGGATCGAGATGCTGGCAACTGCGAACAAGCTCTCTTGGATGACCACTTGTGTACTGTTCCAGAAAATAAAGTCGGTCACTGTAGCTCTCTGTATTTCTTTCAACCCCATTCTCAAAAGCTTTCAAAAATGTATGATACTGTAATGGATTACCACTGAAAACAGGAATCTCTCTTTTTGGCAAAGACGAGAGACATTGTTGTTTTAACAGAAGTGTAGTTATTTCGTGTTGTTTTGTCATGATACCAAACATGCTTCCATCATCATAGTTTTGCCCAGAATTGAGATTCAAGGTATCTCCACATTGTGCTTGGGTTCCCTGTTGAACATTGTGTTGAGGTGAACTTGGTGAAGGCATGTGGTGCTTTAAAGACGCAGATTCAGAACACACACATTTATAACGCTTTTCTTTGGACCTTATTGCTGGATCTCTATGGCTTTTTCCTGGTTCCTTTTGTGTTGTTATTTGTGGAACAAATGTAGCTGCATTTGGAGACAGAATGTGTGTTTTGGATTTTCCCCTTTCAAAATAAGAGTTCATACCATCAGAGATCCTTGTTGTATTTCTCCCACTTATGGAGCTGTGTGATCGCAATACAGTTAATTTTGCTGTATGAGCAGCTATTTCTTCTTCAAGTTGAAACTGTTCCTTTCTTTTCCTCAACTGTTCCTCCTCTTCTTGCAGTTGATGTTTTTCCTTTAATAATCGTTGTCTGGTTATTAAAGCTGCCAAATCAGCCTCAGCTTTAAGACGAGCCGAAGCGGTAGATGAAACAGCAGACTTTCTCCCAGTGGCAGAAGTTTGTGCTCCAGTTACTCGGCTTCCAATATTTGAGACACTGTCGCTTGGTTTCACATCATCTTGTATCTCATCCTTATTGATGGAAGACAGAGCCTGCATTTCCACTAGAGGTTCAACTGTCTCTGAAGACGAAGGAAGCGTAGCTTGTTCATTTATAGCAGCAGAATCAAGGCTATCATTCTGGAATAACTCCTCTGGTCCACTTAGCCACTGTTTCACAGCTTCTTTAAATGTATTACTGTATTCCGTAATGCTTGCAAACCACTCATTTTGCCTATTTTGTTCGTCTTCAGGAAGTAAAGGAATCAGTGTGTTATGTGACAGAGTTGCAGTTTCCCCAAAGATTAATCAAACTTTTCATCTGGTGTCGCAAATCAGATACATTGTCTCTTGTTATCATCAGACTTTTCATTTCTGGAATAAGGGTTTTGATTTTATTAACAACCATGTTGCGTTCTTGCTGCTGTCTCTCGGTTTTATTTGCCAGGGCCTTGGCTGTAAGCTTGATTTCTCGTTTTCCGTTATTCATTTCAGAACTTTTGACACCAGCATTTTATTGACTCATTTTTCAGCTTTCATTTAATTTATATTTCAGCACATTTTTCGCAATGTCCACAGTTCACAGTTCATCCAAATAAAACGTCACATGTCCACAGCAGCGGTAACTTCGAGACACACACACACACACACAGTTCATAACTCTCAAGAATGCTCTACACTTGAAAAGCCATGCGATATCAGCGCACTGGGTAATCCAACTCAAAACGGTAACCAAACAGTCAGAAGGTACAGATGATCATAAGGCTCCAATACGCAATCCACATCCTTTCCATTCATCGACGAAAATACACATCCTCAGGTGCGCTTACCTTGGTTGCATTCTTCATGTGTGTGTGTGACTCCGCGAATTGTTTGCTAAGCAGGCAGCGCATACCTCTGTCTTGCATCCAACACTTGGTCAGAAATCCAATCCATTTGATATTAATCCTTATCCTCGAGATCCATTCATTGACTCGTTTTCCTGAGGTCCGTAATATCGTGTTCTTTGTTGACAAGATGTGATGACTTCAAAAACCACTAAAAAAAAAAGTCACCGAGAGGCTGAAGTTGGGCCTTTCCTCTTTGTCCGACGCGCACATTAAAAATCCGCTGAGATCCAAAATTATACGTTTTATAACTTTATTGAAAAAAAAAAAATTTAACTTAATACAACGTATACTAACTTAATCCAAAACAAAAAAATAAATCACAGCGATTAACTAAGGTGGCGGTCAACAAAGAATACGGCGACCCACACACCCTCTCTCTACCAGACCAAACACACACACATCACAGGTGTCTTAATTAAACTAGAGAACCACCGCCCATAACCATGTGACCAACCCAAACCATAATCACTGCAATAAACTAATACAAAACAATCCAATAAAGAGAAAATACAACATTTAACATTCTTAATATTTATGGCTCCCACATTGATGAATAAAAAAGGTTTATTACAAAAAGTGACGTCTCAAACAGAGCTGCAGAATCCGTGAGGTCTCTAATTCAATGTCAGGATCCGAGTGAAACATGGAGCCCAGAATTCACTGACTCTTAGCAAATGGCTGCTACATCTGCCACCAAATATAGTCAAAGATTTTTTATACTCAGGTTCAGTTTTATCAGCCTGGAGGACTGGAAGCTGAGAACTGAGGACAGAGCTGAACATCCTTCATCTGAGAGGAAACATTCACTCAGTCTGAAGAGAAGGAATCAAACAACATTAATGATATTTGTATTAAACTTATGTTACATTTAATGTTTATGAACAACTAAAATACATTCCTCAAAATAACAAATCCAGAATTTGCTCTGTACAGGCAGAATATCTGCTGAACTTCTAATGGGGAGCTTTGAAAAGTGGAGATACACAATCTAGTTTCATTGTTAGTTCTCTATCCACAAGTTTTATCTGACTTTCTAACATTTATAGGAGAGATTGTGCAAATATCTCCCATCAGCTACAAATATCTCACTATCCACAAACATGTTTAATCTAATTAATAACAGCGTCTACATCTTCAGTTCACCGTGAAATGAAAGTGTTAAAGGTAGAGCTAGTTTCACAGCAAAGACCTGTGTGGACTGATAATTACATGAAAGTCTGATAAACCATTTCTACATGTGAAATGTATTTCACACATCTTTAAATCTCTTCTCAGTCTCTGGATGTTATTTGTAGCAGAGCAATATACCTGCAGAAGATCTGGGGCCTCATTTATAAACCTGAGCGTAGCAAAGCAGACTACAGGCGGCGTCCGCAGGGAAACAAGGAAATGCAGCACAAAACTTCCAGATTTATAAAAGCATGCGGACGCACGTCCCACGTCTGTTTCCGTTTATAAATCACAATCAACTCTAACGTTGGTGCAGGTGAGGGAGCGCCTTGCTCCGCCCACATGGTGGCTATAAAAGGTCAGGTGAACGCCTGTAATACATTTTCATCACATCATTTCCATGATGGCTCAGGAGGGAAAAGATGGAAGAAGAGGATTTCTTTGGAATGTCAGACTGAGATCCTGATGGACCACGTTGGAAAACTAGAACAGGTTTTATCTGGTGGGGGCGGTGTGGTCATCACCAGGGTCAGAAAGGTGGAGGAGGGCAGCAGGTGGAGATGCTGTCAACGCCGTGTCAGAGGGAAGACACGCCAGAGAGGAGGATGGTGCTGCTGGATGACACAGCTGGCAGGGCATCCGTCTGCCATGCGGGAGACCAAAGTTTGAATCCCACAGGGGTGAATATTAACTCCACCCTAACACTACAGCCCACGGTAAGCGTTTGCTAAATGACAGTAATGATGCCGGTAGTTTAGTCTTTAACGTATAAAATAAATATGTACAGATACATCTGAGATTGGTAGCAGTTTATTTAGTGTTAAATAATATTTCTTTCTAGTTCCCGGTGTTCCAGCTGGGTGGGCGGAGCTGCAGCTGTGGTTGGAGAGGGTGAGGCCAGAGACTCCACCCAGCACCTCAGCAGCCGTGTCCTCAGAGGAAGTCCTGCAGGTGCAGAGGGACACCATCACTGCTATTAACCAGGTGGACAAGAAGTTGTGGGAAATAAAGGAAATCCACCTCTTGTGTGTTTCCTAAGCGTTGCATCACTTCTAGACCTCCAGCCTCCAGTCTGGGTCCCGCTCTGCTGGGTCTTAGAATGAAGGACCGAAGCTACTTCTCACATTTTCTTTTACTGACTGGTTCATGCAGGCAGCAGACTGTCCACCTTATTTAGCTGGATGGATTTTATAACATCTAAGTTTTGTTTCACAACAACAGAACATATTTTAGTGGTTGAGGTTCTTATTAATACCATCTCCCTTTTTCTTGGAAATCCTGTTTTTATTTCTGAGCGTGAACTCTTAGGAGAATTAATATGGAATTATTCATTTCTGCAAACAGCTTTAATATCTAACACGTGGTGTGAAAGGTAATAGTGGATTGTGTACAAATGTCTCACATTTCACATCATTTCCTTGATTTTATTCTGGACCGTTGGTGTCGCCATTTCCCGTTTTCCCAGATTTTGTGCGTACGCCTGGGTCAGAGTTGCCGTGGAGGTAGGAACATTTTCCCACCAAGTTTGGTTTTTATAAATCCCAAAAGTTGACTATGAGCTGCGTACGCCGGTTTTTGTTGCTACAGCTTGATAAATGAGCCCCTGGTGTAGCTGCAAACTGCACCAACATGAGGTGCAGTTAGTAGCTGCAGCAGCAGATGGCAGCATTTCCCACATGAGCTGACAGAACTACAGTCTCCACTGAGAGAAGAACAAGAGTCTTTACAACACCTGGTCTAGTCTAGTCCGTCTAGTCTAGGGACGGCAGTACCAAAATCTTCTCCGTCAATACGATACCATTAGTTTATTAAACTTTTCATCGATACTGATACCGATATTGATGCTTCTTGGCCCTTAAAGGAGAATCATGATTGCACAGTGTGTATTATTATCTTTATTACAACGGCAGCATGAAACATAAATAAAACTCACAAATGTAAATACCTGAGAGGCTTTTAAAGCCATAATAAATTACACTGATTTACATTTAAAAATATAAAATCTTTTGAAATAATGATAAAAAATAGTTAAACTACAGATTAATAAGATTATTCTAATTAAATGGGAAGTTAATAAACTATAAGTAATAGTAATATGTCAAATATAATAAAATATATTGTGTAATAACCTGCATTACACCAGTAAAATATCTAAACCTCATCATCACTTACAGACGCAGCATCATCATGACATCCTGACATCTGAAGCCACGATCAGCTGCCATGATCATGTGACACAGAAGGAATAACTGTTGCTGGACTTCACACACAGTTTTAGTGTCTAAAACTCTCAGAAGTGAAAACAAATGTCTTTTTTTGTCTCAGCAGAGCGGTATCTCCATATTCACACAGTATCAGATCTGATATCTGACTGGCTGAAATCAAAGTATGGACTCCAGAGTATGGATACACCATCCCTGGTCTGGTCTAAGTGTCCAGTCTGCTCCAGAACCTTCCTTACAGAGTGAAGAACCTGGAAGTGTGTGAGCAGCAGCCATGGTAAGAGCTGTCTGAAACCATCAGATGCTAATGAAAGCTGCTCCAATGCTTTCTTTATGACCTCTTTGAGGAACAGCGTAGCTTCCTTTATGAAGGGAGATAATTCCATAACACACTTCATTCTGGCTGCAGCCTTGGAAGCAATGCTGGTGTTTATCCAGTTGTACTAACTGGTAAATGTGTGGACATATATGAGGACAGTGGGGTGTGTGTGAGCAGCTGTGACAACATGTTTTACTTTTCCTTCCCTTTAATCACCAAGCTTTATTATAAAGTCATATTTTATATCTGAACACGTTCACATGACATATAGTTTCCATGTCAGTGTGATCAGACTGCATTAGATGAAATATCTGAATCCCTTTCTGTAGAATATTTATTGAACATCTGTAGTTTCAGAGCTGCAGAATAAAACCACAGGTGAGGCTCATTGTGGTCGGATTCTCAATGCAACGCTGTCATCTTTGCTTGGATCCCTCTGAATTTGTCCCACCACCTTTCCTAAACTCCATGATGTTTTCCATCAGGGTAAAGGAGTTTAGGCAGGAAAAAGCATTGGGGGTGATTCTGTTTACTATGTGACTGAACCACTGGATGGAAACAACGTGATAAACAAGCAGGACGAGCAACGTTTCAACCAAAGCTGAGAGACAAAGTAGAGCATCTTTATTTAACCAGAGGCTCATTTATACCTTTAAGTCCTAAATAAAACACATGTTCCTTCATTTTAAAAGATGCGTTACTCTGGACATATTTCATTCACAATATTTCAAAGTAGTTTAGAAAACATTGCAGATTATTCCATCACAGAGATGTTTGAAGCTGAAACAGAGGAAAAACATGTGAGAGCAGCAGAGAAACCTGACCTGAGAGTTTACAGTTTCCAGTTTTCCAGTCCATCACACAGCTCCTTCAGTCCTGAGTCCTGGATTCTCAGGTCCAGGTCCTTCAGTCTGGAGGATGTAGAGCTGAGAGCTGAGGACAGAGCTGAACATCCTTCATCTGAGAGGGAACAGCTGCTCAGTCTGAAGAGGAAATAATAAGACAAGTAATAATCTGTCCCATGATGTACCCTTATACCAGCAGCAGCATATTTCTCCACATCCTGCTATATATGTACTTACAGAGCTTTGCTGGAGGCTTTGACCACTGGCAGCAGCCTCAGAAAAACCTCCTCTGAAGGAGAGTATTTCTGCAGATCAAACATCTCCAGATCTTCTTCTGATGACAGTAAGATGAAGGCCAGAGCTGACCACTGAGCAGGAGACAGTTTATCTGTGGAGAGACGTCCTGATCTCAGGGACTCATGGATGTCCTCCTCTAGAGAACGATCATTCAGTTCATTCAGACAGTGGAACAGATTGATGCTTCTCTCTGCAGACACATTCTCACTGATCTTCTTCTTGATGTACTGGACTGTTTCCTGATTGGTCTGTGAGCTACTTCCTGTCTGTGTCATCAGGCCTCGTAGGAGACTCTGATTGGTCTGCAGTGAAAGACCCAGGAGGAAGCGGAGGAACAAGTCCAGGTGTCCATTTGGACTCTGTAAGGCCTCGTCCACAGCTCTCTGATGGAGAAGGTTTGAATCTGGTTTCTTAAAAAATGCGGACAACCTGAAGTGTGATTGTTGTTCTTCCATCAGGTTGATTCCAGACTTGATGAAGGTCAGACGGACATGAAGAGCAGCCAGAAACTCCTGAACACTCAGATGGACGAAGCTGAACACCGTCTCCTGGTACAGTCCTCTCTCCTCTTTAAAGATCTGTGTGAACACTCCTGAGTAAACTGAGGCTGCTGTGATATCGATGCCACACTCTGTCAGGTCTGATTCATAGAAGATCAGGTTTCCTTTCTGCAGCTGATCAAAAGCCAGTTTTCCCAGAGACTCAATCATCTTCCTGCTCTCTGGACTCCAGTGTGGATCTGTCTCAGCTCCTCCATCATACTTGACCTTCTTGACTTTGGTCTGGACCACCAGGAAGTGGATGTACATCTCAGTCAGGGTCTTGGGCAGCTCTCCTCCCTCTCTGGTTTCCAGCACATCCTCCAGAACTGTAGCAGTGATCCAGCAGAAGACTGGGATGTGGCACATGATGTGGAGGCTTCGTGATGTCTTCATGTGGGAGATGATCCTGCTGGCCTGCTCCTCATCTCTGAACCTCTTCCTGAAGTACTCCTCCTTCTGTGGGTCAGTGAACCCTCTGACCTCTGTCACCATGCCAACACAGTCAGGAGGGATCTGATTGGCTGCTGCAGGTCGTGTGGTTATCCAGAGGCGAGCAGAGGGAAGCAGTTTCCCCCTGATGAGGTTAGTCAGCAGCACATCCACTGAGGTGGACTCTGTAACATCAGTCAGGGTCTCATTGTTGTGGAAGTCCAGAGGAAGTCGACTCTCATCCAGACCGTCCAAGATGAAGACAACCTGGAACTCTTCAAAGCTGCACGTTCCTGCTTCTTTGGTTTCAGTAAAGAAGTGATGAACAAGTTCCACCAAGCTGAACTTTTTCTCTTTCAGCACATTCAGCTCTCTGAAAGTCAGTGGAAATGTGAACTGGATGTCCTGGTGGGCTTTGTCTTCAGCCCAGTCCAGAGTGAACTTCTGTGTTAAGACAGTTTTCCCAATGCCAGCCACTCCCTTTGTCATCACTGTTCTGATTGGTTCATCTCTTCCAGGTGGGAGTTTAAAGATGTCTTCTTGTCTGATGGTTGTTTCTGGTCTGTCTGGTTTCCTGGATGCTGTTTCAATCTGTCTGACCTCATGTTCATCATTGACCTCTGCAGTCCCTCCCTCTGTGATGTAGAGCTCTGTGTAGATCTGGTTCAGAAGGGTTGGGTTTCCTGCTTTAGCAATCCCCTCAAACACACACTGGAACTTCTTCTTCAGACCACATTTTAGTTTACGTTGACAAAGTTCTGAAAGAAAAGAAGAAATAAGACGAGTCAGTAAAGATTTGAAGCCTCTGAGGAATGAGGATGTGAATATGTGATGTTCATGTGTTGAGACATCAGTAAATGTGTCGTTTATCCAGCAGCTTCAATCTTTAGAGAAATCCTCTTACTGCTCTGCAGACGCTCAGCCAGCTCCTCCTGCTTCATCCTCCTCAGGAAGTCCACTGTGATCTTCACTAACGCCTCTCTGCTGCTCTTCCTCTGCTCCTCATCCTCACCCTCCAACACTGAGCATTCTGGGTAATCTGGACTCAGAAGCTTCTGGAACTTCTTCAGCTCCTTCTTCATGAAAGTGATCATGTTGTCCTCCAGCAGCTGGAAGAGAAACGATATGAAGGACACAATCAGACTGAAATCATGGAGCCAAACATCAGATCCATGTTGGACACACTGACAATCCACTGGTCTACAAAGGTCAGCATGGAGATGATGTGGACAGAAGAGATGGAAAAGTAGTTGTTGTACATGTACAGACCATAAATATGGAGTCCAGCTGTGTTTGATGCTGCTGGGCAGACTGACCACTGGGAAGCTCTGAGCTCTGCTGGTCCACTCTGTGGAGGAATCAGGAAGAATCACATCACATTCTGTCACATGGAGAAGCTGCTTTCAGCTTTTAGGAAGCTCTCACCAACACCTTCATGAAGCTCTGTGCTGAGGTGCCCTGGAGCAAGGCAGCCACAGCCAGTGTGTGCTTGGATGAGACTGGTTAGACTGGGCAGCTCCCAGTATAAATGTGTTTGATGTTGGAGTTTTCCACTAAGAAAAAGTTTGGTGTGTTTGTGAGGAGCCAAACTGACTGCAGGTCACTTAGTAACTGAGGTTCAGAGAATCTCCTGAACTTCTGGAAAACGTCCAGAATCTGTTTCCTTTTTCCAGAGGAGGAAAAACTCTCGTCTGCTTCTACGTTCCACAGATGAGAAAGTTGAATTATGGAGATTCTATGTTTCCTGCACTGAGACAGAATCCTCCTGATTATTCTCAGCTCACAAGAAATATTTAATAAAACTCACATGTTTATTATTAGAGCTTCATCTGGATATTTCACCTTAAATACTGAAGATATCCTTTATTATTATTATTATTATTATTATTATCATTATTTATTATTATTATTATTATTATTATTATTATTATTATTATTATTGTTGTTGTTGTTGTTATTATTATTATTATTATCATCATTATCATTATTATTATTATTATTATTATTATTTTTATTATTATTATTATTATTATTATTATTGTTATTGTTATTATTATTATTATTATTATTGTTATTATTATTGAGTTTAAACACAAGATGGAATAAGACTAAACTGATGCCACAATTTCACGCAGCTCACCTCTGTGGCTCTGATTTAAAATAAAGAGGAGGATCCATCGACCGGTCGCTCTTCATGGACAAACAGCTGGGCTCAGGTTCAGGTCCAGGTCCAGGTCCAGGTCCAGGCTGGTTCCTGTGAATCCAGATGTTTGGTGATGTGAGTTGTGATCTCTGACATGGAGAAGAGTCATGGACAGTTAGAGATGGACATCTCACCTCTGAGTGGTTTTAGAGGGAGGGACTCCCTCCTCTCTGTCCTGATCCATGATGCTGGATTCACATCAGCTCACACACACTTTCTACCTTCACCTGCAGAGGAAACACACATCATTCATCTGAACATCTACTGAAATCCTCCTTTCCATCATCTGCTGCTCCTCCTCTGATTGGCTCTGAGTTTCTGCTTCATATCAGAGTCAGATGGATGCAGTCAGACAGCAGTGAGGAAGAGGAAGCTGCCTTCAGCTGCTGGACTTCTATCAGGACACCAGATGGAGGGATGGAGCTGCAGACCAGCCTCAAAAGAGGAAACATTTCTCCTCCTTTTGTTACCATGAACAGAAAGTGAAACTAAATCAGATGAAGATTTAAAACAGGAAGCAGGAAAAAAAGTTTGACATTTTTTGTCAGAAACAGAAACTAAAGGATGAAGTTAAAGAAGGAAAAATGAAGTGATTCCAGTTTGGATGGAAAGTCTGACTGAAGGAGCTGCAGAATCACACACTGTAGGTTCTGATCCGTTAACCTGCTTCCTGTCAGCCACTCCTCATCTTCATCATCTTCACCTCTACAGGTGGATTATCTGCTCCATCACAGCTGCTCACACTGAAGCTTTTTTCCACATTTAGGATCAATTTTCATTTCAGCTGTTTCACTGAAAATCTTCCTGCAGCAGTTTGACTCAAAGAAGGTGAAAGTGTTCAGATCAGAGCGGAGACCAGTTCTACAGAGAAGCTTTACTGGTAATCTCCTGGAAACTGGAATAAAGACATAAAACTGTGTGTAGCAACGAAAACTACAGGTGGTGTATGTAGGGGACGCACAAAAACTTTCAGATTTATAAAAGCATGCGAACGCACGTCCCACGCCTGTTTCCGTTTATAAATCACAATCAACTCTAAAGTTGCCACATGTGAGGGAGCGCCTTGCCCCTCCCACATGGTGGTTATAAAAGGTCAGATGGACGCCTATAATTATTCATCATATCATTTCCATGACAACTCAGGAGGGAAAAGAGGGAAGAAGTGGATTTTTTCGGAATGTGAGATTGAGATCCTGATGGACCACGTTGGAAAACTAAAACAGGTTTTATCTGGTGGGGGCGGCGTGGTCATCACCAGGGTCAGAAAGGTGGAGGAGCCTGTTCTTTCCAGAAAAACGACCACAAGGGTCGTTTTAACATGCAGCTAAATCTGGTCGATTGTTACGTTTTAAAGTTAAGTGGCCTCTGTTGGTTGTGTAAATATTAGGTGTGTCCCAATTCAGGGTCTGCACACTTCGAAGTGTCGGCTACATACGTCATTGTGGTGTACCAAGCACTGTCCCAAATCAGAGAATTAGAAGGAGCCTCCGAATCCACCCTACAAATCTGCACTTTGGCCTCAAACAAATGGAGATGTGACTGTTAAAGACAGCTCCTGTGCGCCTGTGAGAACAATCCAGATGGTGAGCGGATGATATCCTGCAGCAAACCAGAGACTTGTGCGTCTCGTGTGCCTAACTGATCAAAGAATAAGCTATACAATTCAACCGTTGAATATTTACCTTACTCCAATTAATATCAGTTAGTTAGTGCTGTTCAAACCATAGTTGGTGTTCAAACTGTAGTCGGAAATGTTTACATTAATCAAAGTTGCCGTCCTGCATTTCCACCTGTCTAATCCGTACAATATTCTGTGTAAATAATGCTATTTATTCTTTATGTGTACCTTAGTTTACACCTGTATCACGCCAACAGGTAGTTGTAATATTGTCTAGTACAGGTATTTGAGTTTGGTACGTTATTACACGTGAAAGAGGACTTTATTGGTTAATCTTTCTTGTACAGACAGGAGATTGAAGGTGGTGCGTGTCTTCAGAAGCAAACAGATGGCAGCATTGTGTTTTAGTAATAAGTAAAGCTGGTCTGACAGGCAGATTAATACCCACCTGAAAACATGTTTACTGTTATACAGCCACATAATGAGAGTTCAGCATGTAAATTTGTATTGTAATTATTGTAATTATTCCTTTTTATTTGTATTACAGAACCACATACAAAAACAAAGTGGCTGTAATTATTATTTGTAGCCACTGTGTTGCTGTGCTGTACCAAGCCTGAGTATAAGAAATAAACACTGGACGGGATGAACCTGTATGAATCTCCTTTCCTTGTGTTATGACCTACACTCCAGGGACACATTCACATCACCCCCCTTTACTATACAGTCCACCCTACGCCTTAACTATTTAAAAGGGATGTTCATGAATGAATCAATTCTTTTAAACGGCTCTTTTGAATGAATGATTGGAACCGATTCACAGCTGTGAGCTGTTAATTTGTGAGCCATTTTTTTATAAAACATTTTCCACACTGCCTTCATCATAGAAGTCTGATGTCCTACACACTCCATTCATGTGAAGCATCTATGGGCAGAGAGTATTGTTTGGAAATATCTATCCAAAACATTTACTAGAATTTTCACTGGCTGCTCAGGTTTATCCTTTTTTGTCTATATTTTTCCTATATTCTTTTTAAATCTTGTATAATACATTATATATAGGTACATAATTCGATTGTTATCATTCTTATATATTTACATATGTTAAATTTTGTAAGATATTCTAAGAATGAGCCAGGCTTTTGACTGACTCTTTGAAAGATCCGGCTCCCTTTGAAGAGCCATAAATCCCATCTCTACAAATGAAGGCTGCTGGTGCACAAGATGGTGGGGAATCAGCAACTGAGCTCAGAAGAGTAGTTTTAGGTTAAAAAAAAGTTTTGTTAATAAAAAGTATGTTTTTTTTAAAATTACACTTTAGTAGAAACATTACAAAAACAAGTACATTAAAAACATGTTTTGTAAATGATGAAATTAAAATTCTGTATTATTTTATTTTATTTTATTTTTTAACCTGTCTTGTCCAGCAGCAAATTAATGATCTGGTTGCTGTATCTGCTGAACAAATTTGCTCTGCCAAGGGAAGGCCTATGGGTAAGGCTCCTTTTGATAGTCTGATTAATTAATTTATTTATTTACTTTGAATCATGTAATCTGTGTAATCTTGCTGGACCTGACCGGAGGAGACAGAAAAATCTTATATAAATATATATATTCGTGTTTTTTAAGGGGTCATTAAGTGTGCACCAGCTGGAAAGCGACAACGTCTGACACTTTTTTTTTTAACATTATTACCCGGTGGGTGTAACGTTCGCTTAAGTGTCCTATTATATGCAAACGGCAAATTCAGAGGTTTAAATAATTCAACGTCCTGTGTTGCTGCTATGGGAAACTCTGGTTAGCGTAGGCTGTCCCATTTCACAAACTTAAAGCAGACTTCGAAGTGTGCAGACCCTGCATTGGGACCACACCTAATTGTCAACGCTGCAGCAATGATGCGTTCAAGTTCTCTCGTAATTCCGAGTGCTTCAGAATACATGACGTCATTACCAGGTATAATGACTTCCAGTAGCTATATATATATATATATATAGTAAATAAAGTAGCACATTTATGAGCATCTACAAGTATGCCATATAAAGCTAGAAAATCACAAATAAATTGTTAAAAAGAAATAAATAATGCTGTTAAAAAGATAATGATTAATAAACCACACATATTGACTCGACATTTCACGAACACCACCACAACATACCTCGTTCACAGCAACCCTTCCTGGTCTCACATTGTTCTGTTGGACTTCTCCTCCATTCTGGTTCTAGGTTTTTCTGGACACTCAGTCTGATAAATCAAACCAAATAAAAAAGGCTTCAGTTTTACCTTCAGATGGAGGATTTCAGCTGCATCAAGACGTCCTGAGAGGAAATGAAAGTAAACCCAGAGATGCGTTTACTTACCCAGTTAGAAATCTGACATATGACAGTCTGTTTTATTAGTGTTGAACTACTCAGAACTGCTGGAGGTTTCCTCAAAAGAGACAGAAAATTGATCCTGGACCAGAATCTGAAGCTCTGAAAGCCTTTAGTTCTGGTTCCAGTCTCTCGGCTGGAATTCAGAACCAGTTCTTAAACTCTATTTTTTAATTGTTCGTCATCTTTGTCTTTAAAATGAGTTCATTGTGTTTCAGCTTCAACTGGTCCCAGATGGAGGAGAACTGGGAGTCTAGCACCCCCCTTTCCTCCGTCTGGAGTTTTACATCAGATTCAAGATGTTTATTTTTCACATGATCTGCTGCACGTACAATATGCAGAGAAACCTGAACCCAGTCACTTCCACACTGCAGATATAAATGTAAAGAGGATTCAGATTGGTTCGGATCTGGTTCAATGTCCCGCAGAGAGGACGGTTCAGACCGTTGACCTGTAGAAGGTTTTAAGGACCACAGAAGAGACCCCGAACCTCCTCAGGTGGTCAGCCGCCATGTTGGCTTCCTGACCTGAGCCTGTGGGTGTGTCCCAATTCAGGGTCTGCACACTTCGAAGTGCGGATTCGTCAGCCACATACGTCATTGCGGTGTGCGAAGGACTGTCCCAATTCACAGAATTTGATGGATCCTCCAAATCCACCCTTCAAATCCACACTTCGTTTGGCCTCAAACGGAGGCTGCTGGTGATGCATCCTTCGTGGCCTCTTTTCTCCCAGACTTCATTGCGCACAAGACGGTAACGAATCAGCAACCGAGCTCATAAGAGTCGTATTAAGTTTAAATAAAGTTTTATTTTAAAAATAGTCTGCTAATTTAAACTACACTATAGCATAAACATTACAAAACCAAGTACATTTAAAGCATGTTTGTTAAATCGTGACATTAAAATTTGGTAATATTCGATATTCATGGACTTTTAAGAGGTTAATGAAGTGCACCAACTGGAAAACAACAGTCTCAGACCATGTTTTTTTTTTTGTTTTGTTTTAAATTGATGGTGTTGCCGGTCTGTGTTCAGCATCCACTGAAATGTCCTATGAGTAGTTTTAGAGGTTTAAATGGTTCAATGTCCTGTGTTGTTGCTATGGGAAATTCTTGTTGGCTAGGTAGGCTGTGCCATTTCATGAACGTTAAGCAGACTTCGATGTGTGTCGAATTGGGACACACAATGTATGTGGGTGGTCCAGGTTGGTTCAGGTGTCCACCAGCTGCACACAGAGGTCTTTGATGTTCCTCAGCTTCTCCACTGTAGCACCACTGATGAAGAGGATGGATGAAGAGGATGAAGGAACGCTGCTGTTTCCTGCTGAAGTTTACCACCAGCTCCTTGGTTTGGCTGATGTTTAGCTGGAGGTGGTTGTCATGGCAACATGTCTTCAGGGTCTCCACCTCCTTCATGCTGGTGGTGTCATCGTTGTTGGAGACAAGACCGAGCAGCGATGTGTCTTCAGAGCAGCGAAAGTAAAGATAAAGTAAAAACACGGAGCACAGGAAGGCGTCTGACCACGGCCGCGCCATCTTTTTACACTCATACATTTATTAGTAGAAACATTAACTTTATTATTAATAAGTACACATGTGTGTGTGTTTTCTATTAAAGTCTGGCTGCTGTACTTCTAGAGGTCTGTGTGTTATGAAGGAAATGTAAAATAAACATGATCAGATGTCTCTTCTTTACTCAACAACATCAGTAAACCTGTTTATTGGAACCTTTTCATAGAAAAAAGAAAGTCCAGGTTTTCATTTTCTCACACAAAGCTGAGCTAAACTGGGCTTGTTGTTCAGCTGGTTTGTAATAAAATTATTCTATAAAATGTCCATAAATGTTGATCCAATAAAATGTGGACAGGAAGTCCAGCGCTGTACTGGGAAATGACCAGTATGGGTGGAAGTCCATCTGCTGCTGCAGGACACAATAAAACTGGAAATGAGTCCTGCAGCCAAACTGCTGGACTCAAACACCTGGAGGTTTACTTTTATAAAATGAAAGATGAGCTGATTCAGTCACAAGGATGAAATATTTCAACGTAGGATCAGAACATAAAGTTTATGTAGCAGCTGCTTTCAATAAGAAGACACCAGCAAAGGTTTTCACTGGAAAGAAAAACACTAACAGTAAAAATCTGAAAGAAGAGCTCCATTATTTCTATTTTAATAATTCTTCACTTCATCAGTTCATTGAACTGACATCCTGCTGTTCACATTTTCACCAGCAGAGGGAGACAAATCACCATCAATGAAGACTCCTCTTCCTCCATTCACACATCTGAGCTAACAGGATTGTGTGTTGATGTTTTTCTTTTATGGGCAACCAAAAGTGTTGTTTCTAGCTCCAAATAAAAGGCCCTCCACCTGCTGTCATTCAGCATTTTGCAGCTATAATCTTCACAGTGGAAGGTCTCAAACCTTCATGAGTCTCTTCAGTCTTCATACATTCAAAGGAAGAAACTCGCTGCTAAGATGTGACGACCACATCCTGAGAGCTCTGAGTTCCAGGAACAGACGGTGGGAACAAGATGATGGAAAAGCTCAATTGAGCCGAGCACATCAGGGTTTATCCACACAAAGCTAACATGGAAATATCAGTGATACTGGGAAAGAACGGCTTCCTGGACTTTTCATTTAGTAAAGACGTCCTGATACCAACAATAGAATCCATGTGCAGGAATAAAAAGCAGATTTCTGGCAGACCTAGCAGTGGAAACTTCTTTCTAAATGTCTTATTTACCTGGTAAAAATATTGCTGAGTCATGTTTCCATGTGTGTAAAAATGGAATAGTGAGCATTTCCATGTATTACAGGATGTTTTACAGAATATACAAACATTTACATACAATAGTTCTATGGTTCATTAAAGAGGTAAAAATAGTAAAAAAGGAAAAATATCAAGAACAAATCCCTGATTTAAACAAGTTTTATATCTGAACTTGTTTTTCTAACTAATCACATGACCTTTCTTTCTAGAAACAACTTCACCAAATTCTTAAAGGTGATTAATAATTAATAGAAACATTAAATGAATGCTGCCATGTATTAAATGAGCAGTGAGGATCATTTTTAAAAGAATCTAAACTTTAACAGTGTTGTTGTAAAGAAGAAGCTTTACTTCTTCTGTGCTGGATATTGAGTCTCTATTTTTATCTATTATCTATTTAGTGATGAGCAGAGAAGTGAAGTGTTTGCAGCATCATCAGACATCAGAGCTGATATAGCAGATGTATATTTGTAGACATTTTACAGCTGCAGCAGCTGATTTAAGATGAAAACATCAGATGGAAACAGGAACGCTCCTGTGTTTCTACCACTTCATCCATTATTAGCTTCTAGGCTTTATTTAGCTTCTACTGGCTGCAGTGGAAACTGGGAACCTTCACATTAGTGCAACACAGAAAGAAACTGTTCTCTGCAGCAAGAATTTCATTGGAACAAAGACTTTTTCCACAGAGATTTTTATGCTGTTTAGTTGTACGAGAGCGGCTTGATTCCAAATATTCCTTCTGATGCTGGTTTCTCCACATTAAGCTGCTTTTTACTAGATAAGCTCGTTTATCCTGTTATCTGCTTCCTGACTTTGATCTATTGAGATTAAAGCCAGAATGAGAAGAAAAGTCAATCTTTTCCTCCAGATGTGGAGATGTAGCTGCTGCAGGTTGGGCCAGTCTAGGCTTCGTTATTCTGAAGACAAAGACCTTCAGAGAACAAATGAAAACACTTCTAGTTCACCCCTGAAACAGCAGCTTGTTGCTGGAAACTCATTTTAAATGGAAACAAACTTCAAACTGAAATCATGTGATAAGCAGACGTCTGATATGAGCAAAAAGGGGAGAATTTGTCTTTCCCATGTTTGCATGTTCCACATCTTTAGCGGTGAAATCTGCTGGGAGCAATTCTCCCAGTGTTCATTTCTTTTCCTTTTCTTCACACAAAGATTTTTACAGCAGAAAAAAAGACTGACAGGATTTATTTTTGTCCTCCAGACAGAAAGTAAAGAAAACCTTGTGCAGCTTGGCCTCAGATTCCTTCAGTGACATGAGCAGAAGAAGAGAATTGTGTGAAAAGGATCCTAAGTGGAAGGAAGGGAGGGAACAGAGTTAAAGACAAAGCTGACTAAATGGAGCAGAGTTCAGCCATATTAAGCAGGCAGAGAATAAAGGTAAGGCCTTCCTGGAGTTTATGAAGAGCAGATTCACTCAGATGTCTGCAGACAGCAAGCGTGCAGAGCTGGAGAAGGAGCTGCTGAAGTGTTGAAGGACACTCTGGAAGGTCTGGAGAAGCTCCACGTCTTCCTGGATGCCGTGGAGAAGCTGGCCGCCACCTCACTGCATGTGTTCGCTGAGAAGCAGGTGTTACACCTGCCTGAAAAGATCCCACTCAGTCATGTTCAGGCTGCACCACTAATCTGTCCTCTCCTCCTGGAGGTTCAAAGAGATGCACAAGTTTCCTTCCTTCCCAAACTTCCCAATGTGGAGGTGTTGGCTTCCCAGCTGGACAGATACATGCACATCACCAAGACCATTTGTGAGGAGATGAAGAAAAGCTGAACTCATATTTAGTCAGCAACACGTTTTATTCTTTATACACACATTTTAAAGCTACACTAGAATAAAAGTGTGATTTTATTGTAGATGATTTTAACAGGAAACTGAAGTCAGCCGTTGATGCTGCAGCTCCACTTAAAACCAGAACTAGAAGATCCAAACTCACACCATCGCGGAGAAACGAAGAAACCAGAAACCTGGAAAGAAGCTGCAGGAGAGCAGAGAGGAAACGGAGGAAATCAAGATGAACTTTTCATTTAGAAAGTTTGAAGGAACAAGTCAGAGTTTACAATAAAGCAGTGAAACAGGCCAGAACGCTCCACTTTTCATCTGATTCCACACAATAAAAATAATCCCAGATTCCTTTTTAAAACAACACGTCTTTTAATAAACCCAGATTTGAACAAGTCCTCCATGACAGCATCACATGCTGCATGTGAGGACTTTGCAGACCACTTCAGAAGTAAAATCAATGCTATTAGATCCAGTTTTTATCTCAGCGACATGTTGATCTTAACAGACCTGAAGCTTTGTTTTTACCCGAGGAAACACTGGAGAGTTTGTCCTGGTTGATGCAGAGATGCTGCTCCAGTTTCCTCCCAATTCAACCAACAAGCTGCCTTTTAGATCCATTCCCACATCACTTTAAACATGTGATGCTTTCTTTGAGCGTGAGCTTGTAGACGTGGTGAGGTCCTCCTTCAGACGGGCGTCTTCCCATCTGCCTGTAAAACAGCAGTGGTGAGGCCCCTTCTGAAGAAGAGGAATTTACACCCAAACCTTCTGGAGAACTACCGACCTGCATCCAACTCACCGCTTTTATCTCACATGATGGAAAAAGTTATTTTTATTCACTTACACAAGTTTCTGAATGAACAGAATATTTTAGAAGGATCTGAATCTGGTTTTAGGACCAACCACAGAACCGAGACGCCCTTTTAAACATTGTTAACCACCTCAGGTGGAACTTGGACCCACAGAAACTTCCAGTCCTGGTTCTACTGGATCTTAGTGCCGCCTTTGATCCAGTAGATCAGCAGGTTTTATTAGGCAGACTCAGAAGTCTGGTGGGTCTCTCAGGTCCTGGTCTTAAATGCTTTTACTCCGATCTCACAGATCCACAGTTTCCAAGCTTGAACTGAGCTTTTGTTCCTGGACTTGAACATCTGCGAGTCTCAGAACATGATGATCCCACCACTCTCCTTCTGTGGGACACTTCCACATCCCAAACATCCCGTTCATCCACAGGAACTCAGTACACTCCTTTTCCACCAGCACTTTACTTTCTACAAGGCTTGAAAGCAGCTGGATCTCGTCTTCTCAACACACAACTAGCAGCGTGAAGCTTTGACACGTTCCCTCATCTCTGCAGCTGCACAGCTGAACATCTTTCAATCAGGAGTTGTTGCTGCATCTTCAGGTAGAAAAGGATAGAAAATGATCAAACCTCTTGAGCCCTCAGATATGAAGTGTTGCATTCTACCATTATTCCCATTAGCTGAGCAGGACCACTGGCCTTGTTTGTGTAGGTTCTGGTTCAGAAAATCCACTTCTAGTGTCTCATACAGCCGTTCACAGATGCTGAAAAGCTGTCAGTTTAACAGCTTGATGTGTGTCCAGCTAAATACTCATGAAAACGTTTCTGCTCCAACATTCTTCTAAAACGGCAACGATGCAGGAGCAACAAACGGACTCGTTAAGTACGGACTGATGTGGTCTTCAGGGAGAAATGGTTCACCATGGTGGAGGAGCCAGGGATCAAACCACGGCACAGGGGCCAAGCAACATAGCAGCATTTAAAACCAGGAACAGGACTCTCATTTAGTAGATCTAAATGAAAATGCACACACTCCAACATGAGTCCAAAGCCATCAGATGGACACATGGAGGCGTATATGAATGTGTAGGAAGGATTGTAGGAAGGAAAAGTGGGATTAACGTGTTCCTGCCTTTAGACGTCTGATCTTGTGATTGCTGCATTGTGTGATAAGGATTTGTACAGAAAGCAGGAAAAATGCTGCTTTGTACTTTTTAAGCAAATGCAGGTTTACAAACTCCTTCCAGCTTCATGAAGGTTTCACACTTTTACATTCAATGTATTTGTTTCATTTATGAACTAGATATTGTTAAATAAGCCCCCCCACAATGAAATTCCTGCTTTTATCCATCCAGCTGGAATTACTACAAGGTACTCAGGGATGTTTAACAGCCTTTAGAAGCTACTGCAGCTGCATGTGTAAGAATGAGAAATTTCAGGGACCCCAACCTCTTTCTGCTTTTTAACATAGAAACCATGAAGGAACATTAATGTGACCAGAGTAAATCCATTTTACATTTCCATTTAGCATCTAGAGTTTAGCTCACATCACCTCTTCTGTAATTCTGACTGATAGGATGAAACGACACATCCTGCAGGTCAGATGTGTTTGTGTTCGTTGTAGAATAGGATCAATTCTAGATATCAGATATCAGAGAGTTGGGAGTGGTGAACTAGAGAAGCCGACATGCTGCTGATGAACAACAACATTAGCACTAAACCGTCCTCTGTGCTAAGTAGCAGAAGCAGGACGTTCTGCTGCAAATATCCACTTACTCTTCCAGAGTTCTCTACCTGAACAAAGGTCAGTGAGACACATTTATGATCAATACTGAACCTCCAGAAGCAAATCTTCCAGTCCTCAGTATGAGTTCAGCTTTTAACCTTAATGGCAAAGTTGCCACGACTCTTTCAGCCAACAAGCTCTTACATTATGGCACAAACATGCAAACTGGGATCAGACTGGTTTGCCAGCTTGAGGAAAAGGTAATAAAACTACTTAGAGATCTACACAACAATCCTCTGCTTCTTATAGAATAACAACAAGGTGACCAGTCTGACACTAGTGGAGATAAAATCTATTAAATCCAGAGTAAAGATCACACATCCCATCATAGTTTAACAAGCCATGTTCCACCAGATGAACACCAGTAAAGTGGACGCAGCTCTGACCAACATTGAGTCTTCAAAGTGCTGCCCCCCCACAACATGACGAGCCAGAATAGGCCACCAGGCTGAGGGAAGCACCATTAACTGTCCCTAGATAAACAAAGGGAGGGGATGCTGTCAGACCAAAGACCTGACAGCATCTACATTCTAGAAACAGAGAAACTGAAGCTGCTTTTACCACAATGAGGACTGAACTTAATGCAACAGGCTGATTGGATGAACATATGTAGCAAGTCATCATTAGAGCAACAATTATGACGCGGTGGCCACGAGACACGATTAGAAAGTAGTGGAAAGATGTGGAGTGGAAACGTTTGTGTAGTGAACTGGAACAAAAGACGGATCATTGTGCTGTACGAAGGCTTCAGCATCATTGTAGAATAACGGATGCAAGAAGGACTAATGGTAGACTAAGACACACACACGGAAACCAAAGTGGTGGCACGGCAGCCGTCCACTCCACAGTAGAATAATAAAACACAACTTACCTTTGGTAGATTAAAACTAACATTCATCCAAGCCGGCATTTATACGGGACTATTAGACGACGCTACAAGGTTCAAACATGGCACAGCAGCCACGTAAAACAGCAGAATTTAAGAAGCAGGAAGCAGCTTTAGATCTGACTTTTAAATACAAAAGAATGGAAGATTTTCCAAAGAGGAAATGGATCCATTCCTAAATGAATCCACACCGATCTGATCAATGGATAGACGCACACACACAAAAAAAAACTTCACATTTAGATTTTACTTCACCAAGAAACTTTAAGACTGCACGCGCAAGAGAGTTAACGAGAGAATGTGTGTGTTCATGTATTTGTTTTACATTTTTATTTCTTCATTTCATTCCAGCAGCTTCTTAATTTCATTCTGATTTCTCTATTTTCTGTCTCCTTTTCTCTCAGTGCAGCTCAAAGTTTTTCTGATTCTAGATGTGAGACGACTGAATGGAAAGTTATTCTAACAGTTTATATATGAGAGAAGATGTGGAAGAGTTTGTAGAAGATGTGTGAGGGAAGAGCAAGGCTCAGAATAAAGGAGATAAAAATAAGGCTCACCGTGTGGAGATCTACCGAGGAGGGAAAAGTTACTGCACCAAAACAACTAAATAAGCTCCGCCCTCATTGTGATGAAGCCTCCACATTAATGCAGCTTCAATGGAAAAGCAGACTGGACAGAAATGAAATGACAGAAGCCATGTTACAGAGATTGGGGGGGGGGGGGTCAGGAACGTGGCTGAGACAATGCACACAGCCATGGCACGGAGGCCCACCAAGACCAGGAGGAGGAAAACCCCAGTGGGACTTACTGGTTGTAGATCAGCTTCAACTGTCTGGAGAAGAGGAAAAAAAAGAAATCAGGTTTTTGTGTCGGACTAATTGAAGCCAAATCTAACATTAAAGCTACGTTGTGGTGCACAGACAGCATGGTGCACGACTGGGATACAAGTTCTAACAGATGTGAGCTTCATTTAACCTGAAACAGCTGAAGATGGATGAAGATGCAGCTTTTGCTATTTTATCACATGCAGAACATTTCATTTCCATCCCACTTCCTTCATCCAGCCTTTACTCAGTAGCTTCAGCTTTTTATTCCAGTAGAGAAACTTGAGTTTTAGCTTTTATTTTTAGGGCTCAGTCTTCAGAGTTTCCAAGTCACACATCTTCTATCAGATAAAAAGATTCATGTCATGTCTCGCCTTTACTTTGACTCTACAGACTGGATCATTAAAACAATTCATTCCTGCCAATTACTACAATAGATGAGACGGCTTGAATCTTTTCCTGCATTTAATCTGATGTTGTGAAGAAGTTCAGACATGTTGATGTGGTTTTTATCCAGATAACTGATACAAAGCAGATCAGCATGAAAATGTGAGAGGGAGCGGCTGCAGATAAGATGGCAGATCATGGACACACTGTTGAACAGCAGGTGTCAAAGCTGGAAGAAAATGATCCATGAAAGTAGAAGCTGAACTTTGTGCACATCATTTAGTTGAAGAACAAACTGCAGCAACTTTTAGAGGCTCTGACCTGAAAGCAGAAACATTGTCCTGCCTCCACATGCAGTCTTCTACATGTCTGATACCAGAGCAGCTTTCCAGCTTCTGGACATCATGTTGTCTCAGTATTTAAGTGACAGACCTCATTTCTAAGCAAGACTTTAACAAGTCCTGCAGCACATCTTAATCCGGATTATCAGACCTGTTCCACTGGATCAAAGCTTGAGGTGGTGCCGTCGTCTTAATGCACTTGATCCTCAGCTTCATCCTGCATCGTTTTTTCCTCTTTATAATAATAAATCCTGATCTGATAGAAATCTAAGCCGTCTACTATTCATAGTCATTTTACACCATTTCACACCAGTTTTAAAAAAGTGCAGCTTTGCTGATAATCTGACTAAATTCTGACATTTTCTTTTGTTATAATGAAGCGTGACTGAAAGTGTTTAATAGTCTGTAGAGCGGTGGAAGTCACCAATATCTCACATTCAGTGTCTGCAAGCTCTGGTTTTCATGTCAACTGGTTAAAGACCATTTTATGTCCACAAAACTTTAAATTAGCTGCTTTTACAGAGACATAAAATTACCTCCTGGATTAAATAAAAACTGTAAATCCTTCAATGGCTCATTTAAATGCTTCCAATGCTTTTACTTTCACAGTAATATAAGCTGAAATATTTCCTGAAACTGGGACTAACGTCCACTCAGCTTGTAATATTTCCTGTCAACCAGGACAATGTCCTCTTTAAACTGGTCCCCCATGGTTGGACATCTTGTCTGCAGTTACATCCTCTTAAAGAATTCATGTCATGTCATGAACAGACCCAGAACAGGATTTAAGTTAGCAATAAAATACCAGCAGAGCAGCATCTACTAACAGCAGCATGTTATTGGATCAGAATGAGATTAAAGAGGATGGAATTACCTCTGACAGTTATTTAGGGTTCCTGCCTCCATCAGCAGCTGCTGCCTGTTTTCCAGGCCAGACGCAGCTCATCTCCATAGAATCTGATGAGAATCAATGCATCAAAAATGGTTTTATTTATCACAGCGCCGTTAAAATGCTGAGAAAACCAAATGCTGACCATGTGTTTAAACACTTCTTAGACGCAACTTTATGACGAGAGCCACAGGAATTATGAGCCTAAAGAAAACACACTAAATGACATGAAAGCATTTTCTTTACTTCTACTTTGTGTTTAAACTGAAACATTTCCATTTACATAAGTTTCTCTTTTCCATTTCTGGTGGAAATATTTTGTACTTTTTGTGTCCTTGGTGCTGGGAAGCAGCTTCTTTATTCCCATTTTATAAACTGCACCTGCTGTGTGATTTCATCCACTCTGCAGGTTAAAATCTGCTTCTGAACACATTCAGGGTGAGAAGCAAACACTGTCCTAAACATCACATCTACAAAGAACTAAATTCATCCATGTGTTCACCTGTAAAAACAGGCGCTGCTGAGGAGGGAAGCTTCATTTTTTACTCCGACTGGCCCAGGGAATCAGGGGCCTGGAAGAGAAAGGAAAGAGGAAATTAAAATTACATGGCATTAAATCAGGAAAAAGAATTTAATAGAAAAGATGGGCCAGAAAATTAGAATTAAATGAGAATAAAAGGTGTGTAAGGAAGCGGAGAGCAGCCGGGCTGGCATGTTTTTTACCAGCGTTTTCTGGTCATAACGGGATCATTTCTCTGGTTATCTGGAGATAACAGATTATTCAGATGCAGGGTGGCGAGGGGGCTGGAGCTGGTCCTGGTCCATCACAGAACCACCACAAAGACCAACATTCAATCACACTCACTCCTAGAGAGAGTTTACACACTCACACCAGCCTCACATGCAGGTCTCTTGTCCCTGAAGGAGCTCTGCAAGGCTGTCAGGGTTCAGGAAGAGGGTGGGGTGGTGAGAAGGGGGGCTGTCTTTCAACATGAATGAGAGCTTAGCCTCCTCTCTCCTAACACCTCAACTGGTGGGTCCAAGGGGCATCCCAGTGAGCTGTTCTGTACTGGATGACTCAGTCCAGTCAATCCAGCAACGGATGCAAGCTGCCGTCAGATGGAGGCTTCTTAGTGTTTGCATGAAAGGGATCCTCAAGTAAAATAGGTTTGGAACCACTGATGTAGATCATAGATGAAATGACTTCCTCCTGTTTTCTTGGCGGTGGGCAGCGATTTGGATGCGTTAGCGCCACCAACTGGTGAGGAGGGGAACCAGAACGTCAGATGGACGACTGAGTGGTCAGTTTATCAAATGGGTCATACAGCGGCCACCCTCTAAATGTAAGGCTGGAAAGCTGTCAGAGTCTTCATAAATGAGGAGGATAAAGTGGATCTAGTTTTAAGAGCTGCTACAAAAGAAAAAAAGTCCATAGAAGCAGAGTTATGATGCAAGCTGGTGCAACATTTATGCTGAGATGAAGTGTTTATGTCTCCTTGCTACATAGCACCCAAAACTATTCTTAATCTTTTTTAACTTTTAGTTTCTATCTCCTTATTTAGTGTAAACTGGACTTTTAGTTCCCTTCTTATGTTTTCTTTTGTCAAATTGATGTTTTCCGTGTTTTGTTCTGTTTCTAACAGAAGCTTTAAAAAATGTTCTGCTCCAACACACAATTCAAGAATCAAGAATCTTTATTGTCATTGTGCAAGGCACAATGAAATTTTGTTTCAGAAGTTCTCGGCTTAAAAGGCACACTGTAACACACGAAGATAAAAGTATGGAAAGGCAAAAGGCAATATACCTTTAGATAAATATATATATATATAAAAGAGTAAAAGTAATAACAGTGCAAATCAAACAAGTATTTAAAGTGTTTAAAGTGACTGGCATGGAAGTGATCCACATATTGCAGCATATTGTCCCAAAGTGCAGTCTGAGTGTGTGCCTGTCTGCAGGAGTTTAGTGTTCAGTCTATAGATGAGGGGTGGGGGGTGGAGGGAGATGGGGTGATGGATTTCACAGCTCTGCGGAAGAAGCTGTGTTTTAGTCTGTTGGTGTGGGCTTTGATGTTTCTGTATCTCTTTCCAGAGGGAAGAGGTACAAACAGTTCGTGTCCTGGGTGGGTGGGGGCTGCAGCTATACGACAGGCCCTTCTCTGGACCCGGCTGTCGTATATTGAGTCCAGGAGTGGGAGAGGACTCCCTACAATCCCCTGTTCTGTTTTCACCACCCGGGCCAAGACCTTCCTGTCGTGTGCAGTGCAGCTCCCGTACCACACTGTTGCACTCAGACAGAGGATGCTCTCTATGGTGGCTCTGTAGAAGTTTATCAGAAGCTGAGAGGAGAGTCCAGTCCTTTTGAGCTTCCTGAGGAAGAAGAGCCTTTGTTTGGCCCTCTTCACCAGGTGCGATGTGTGTGCGGACCAAGTGAGGTCAGATGTAATGTGGATGCCCAGGAACTTGGTGTTGTCCACCCGCTCCACCTCCTCCCCATGGATGAGGACAGGGGTGTGCTCCATCTTTCTGGATCTCCTAAAGTCCACAATGACCTCCTTGGTCTTGCTGGTGTTCAGCACAAGGTTGTTGTCTGAACACCATCCTGTCAGGTGCTGGATCTCCTCTCTGTAGAGGGTCTCATTGTTGTCCGATATGAGACCCACCATGGTGGTGTCATCTGCAAACTTCAGAACCATGTTTGTGGGATGGATATCAAAACAGTCATGTGTGAATAGGGTGAAGAGGGCCGGGCTAAGCACACATCCCTGTGGTGTGCCTGTGCTCAGGAACCGTGTGGATGATGTGCGGTCCCCAATCCTCACCACCTGAGGCCTATTTGTGAGGAAGTCCCTGATCCAGAAGCATAGGAGGTTGCACAGTCCGAGGTTGTGGAGTTTCAGTGTCAGCTTCTCCGGGATCACCGTGTTGAAAGCTGAACTGAAGTCCACAAATAACATCCTGACGTAGGTGTTAGGATGCTCCAGGTGGGTCAGAGCCGTGTGCAGTGCCAGTGAGACTGCATCCTCTGTCGATCGGTTCTCCCTGTAGGCGAACTGATATCTGTCCAGAGTAGCAGGAATGACGTCCTTGATGTGACTTAAGACGATCCTCTCAAAGCACTTCATGATTACTGGTGTGAGAGCGACCGGACGGTAGTCATTGAGGCAGGTGACAGAAGATTTTTTCGGCACAGGCACAATGATAGAGGATTTGAGGCACACAGGAACTGAAGCAAGCTGCAAGGACAGGTTGAAAATGTTCAGAAAAACTCCAGCCAGCTGTTGTGCACACAGCTTCAGAACCCGACCTGATACCTTGTCTGGTCCTGCTGCTTTGCTAGTGCTGATCCTCCTCAGCGTGGAGCTAACCTGGTGTTGCTGCAGGACGAGAGGCTGATCTGCTGGTTGCTATTCCTGTAGTCTGTTAAGGTTTTGATGCCTCTCCACATTTCACGTGGGTTGTTGTCAGTGAAATGCTCCTCAATGCGCTGTCTGTACCTGTGTTTGGCCTGCTGGATGCCCTTCTTCAGTTTTGACCGGGTCCGGCTGTAGGTCAGCCTGTCACCTGACCTGTAGGCTGCGTCCCGAGCTTTGAGCAGAGACCGCACTGTGCTGTCACACCATGGTTTCTGGTTTGGAAACACCTTGATGGACTTTGTGGGTAGAACAGCATCAGTGCAGAACTGCACGTAGTCCAGGACAGATGATGTGTAGGCCTCCAGGTCTGAGTCATCTTTAAACACTTCCCAGTCAGTGAGTTCAAAACAGTCCTGTAGTGCTGAAGAAGCCTCCTCAGTCCATACTTGAACTGTTCTGGTGGTTGGTTTTGTCCTGTAGATCAGAGGTTTATATGTTGGAATCAGCCTCACAGAGATGTGGTCTGACATGCCCAGGTGAGGAGCTGCTGCCGCCTTGTATACTCCTGGGATGTTGCAATAAACCTGATCCAGTATGTTATTGTCTCTGGTGGGAAAATGTATGAACTTCTTGAATTCTGGAAGCACTGCTTTGAGTTCCACGTGATTGAAGTCTCCAGCCACAATCACAGGTGCCTCGGGGTTGGAGTTCATCTGTCTGGTGATCAAACAGTAGAGCTCCTCTAGCGCTAGCTTAGCGTTAGCTCGCGGTGGAACGTAAACAGCTATGATCAAAATGGAGCACAACTCTCTCACCGTCTTGAATGGCCTGCATTTCACAGCCAGATATTCCAGGTCGGGTGTGCAGTGTGTTCCGATGGTGTGTGTGGCTGTACACCAGGAGTTATGGATGTAGAGCGCAAGCCCTCCACCTCTGCTTTTAGCCGAGGCTGCAGTCCTGTCTGCTCGGAACAAAGAGCGCCCCGCTAGCTCCACCGCGGTGTTGGATGTATTGCAGTCCAGCCAGGTTTCCGTAATGATGGCCACACAGCTGTCCATCCTCCGTGAGACGATCCTCAGCCGAATCTCGTCGATTTTGTTGGCTAGTGATCGAGCATTTGTCAGGAAGAGACTGGGAAGAGCTGGTCAGTGTGGGTCGGCTTTTAGCCTAGCTCGCGCCCCGCTCCTCTTACCCCGCTTCTGTTTACGTTGTCTCCTCAGTCTCCTAGGCCACAGTGGAGGGATGGTGAAAGCCATGGTGGTTCGAAGGACCTCTGGTGGTATAAAATCTGACTCAGGGTGTGCGTAAAGTTGGCAGTTTCTTCCGAAGTTTATTAATTCAGCCCTGCCATACTGAATTAATGCCTCCAGTGACTGGAGCAATAACAAAAACACGAACAAAACAAACAAAAGCCGAGAGCCCTGAGCCGCTGCGTGCACACGCGTCGCCATCACAATAAGCAAAAAAAAAAAAAAAAAAGTCTTCAAAGTGAAGATGCTTTTTAACTTGCTGCTCTGTCATTGATTAGCACACCTGTTTTACATGGTTGGTTCATTGCTGCTGCAAACTGCTCCATGACTCCAAAACAGCAGGAATGGACACGGATTGTTCTGGAAAACTAAAATAATCTGGATACTCGGTTCCCAAAGCATAAAAAGTCTCTTTAAAAGGAAGCTGATGGAACACACCATGACTCTATCCAGCTTCTCCTGAGGATGTTGCTGCAGCAGATTCTAGATCTGGACTCTGGAAAACATTTTTTTCTGTCCACTTTCTGCTGTAGAGACTTGGACTGAACCTGAGAGTCCAACCCTGAGTCTCAGACAGGAGTCCAGCCCCAGTCCAAAAGGTCTGTAGGGACCACATCTGACTGGAGGCCAGTTTTATTCATCTCCTATTAATTGGAAATTAGCCGCTGTACATCACACAATAATATTCATCCTGAAATTTAATTATTTATTAAATGAAACAAAAAATTAAACACGATGGAAAAACATTAAAACTTCTAAAATAAAATTAAATGTTTTATTAAATTCTTTAAACTCTTCATCTGCAGTAGAAAATCAAAAATGTGGAGGAAAAAAATCAACATCTGTGGGGAAAAATGAAGCAAAACATGAAATTTGTGATGTGAAAATGAATCTTTAATTCAACATGTGAAAATGTCAGAAAGTCCAAATAAAGACAGAATGAAGCAAACAAACTAAGAGTGAAACACTGGGAGGATTTTCATTTCCAGCATCATGAAGTGGAACTAACTGCAGCTGACATGAAGTCAACACAACATCCTGATATTCAGTGTGAAGCTTTGACTGGTAACAACATGTGGATCCTGGAAGAAGCACAGCTTCCATCTTTAAAGGACTGGAAGAGGAAGAAGTTTCCAAGGAATCATTTAGAAGAGTTTCACACACAAACTGATTGAATCCATGAATCTGAAAAGATGTTTCTGAGTGAAAGAGACAGACATGTACAGACTGAACTATCTGTTCACCAGTCAGAGTTTCTCTGCTACCATCACACTCTTTACACTCAACACACACACACCCAGGAACCAGACCAGGACCAGAACCCAAATCCAGCATAGAGAGGATGAGTGAATGTGGTGATGAAGGTGTGGAGGTGGATCAGTGAGTCAGAGGAGACTCTGTAGAAGGACAGAGAGCCAGCAGGACAGTCCACATACACTGCTACTCTGTTAGAGACAGAGGAGGAGGAGGAGGAGGAGGAGATGGGTGTTTTTCTGTAATTGTGCCAGACAGAGTAACCTTTATCATTAGAGCAACTCAGACTCCAGGACTGATCATTTAATCCAAACCTACGTTCTCCGCTGTTTCCGCTCCTTCTGATTTCTCTGTAACTCACTGATATATAAACCTCTCCTCTCCACTCGACCTCCCAGTAGCAGCGACCAGTCAGAACATTTTCACACAGAAGCTGAGGCCAGTCAAATCTGTCTGGATGATCAGGATATGACTGAAGCTCCTCTACATATGTCACCTTCCTGTTGTTGTCAGACAGTTTGAGGTTTCTGCTCACTGTGTCCATGTTGATGGTGAGTGGACAGGAATCTGATGGAGAGAACAAACACAATCCAGCTGCAGTTATTGATCTATTGACACTTTGATGCTGACTGATGAATGAGTGATGGGACAGTGTGAAGATGGTTGAATGTGATGAATCCAATGAAAAACACACTTACACTTCCTCACACCTCCTGGTCTCAACCATGGTTCTCCAGCAGGCTCCACCCTGAAAGGAGGAGGGGGTCAGAGCATGCTAACATGGACATTACATGGCTCTCATACACACTTTGTTCTACACTAAGAAAGGAACAGTCCAACATCTGGACACGTCCACCTGATTGGAGCATCTCCAGACTAGAAGGAGCAGAATCAGGAAGCTGATTGGTCCACACCCACACCAAGAAAACTGTTTTGTGGAAGTCCCAGTTTCTTCTTTCAACCATCTTCTCCTTTTCATCTCTTCACAGATGAAGAACTCTGCAGAAACTCCTGATCTAACCAAGAGCTGCATCTTCTCTCTGTCCTGAAGTCTTATTGATCAGCTTCTGACAATAATCTCCTCTGCAGAGCAGATTGGCTCAGATTCTTTGTTGTGACTCAGCTGGGAAATGTTAAAGTGACTTCTTTTCCTGCACATGAAGCTAAATGACTGTCAGAGACTCTGTTTGAGGCCATGATGTGTGTGTTTGGAGCTGTGACGGCTTGTTTCCTACAGACCACTAACAGCTGCTTCATCATCACACTGAGGATTTGTTCCCTCACATTATTCCTGCAGATCCTGCTGCTGTGTGGACACAAACACATTTCTTTCTAAAGCAGGAACAAATCAGAGGGATCAGCAGCATCAACTCACCACACTTCTTCCACATCTGATCCAGTCTGCTGATTCATTTCCAGTTTGAAGTGCAGCCACATCACCAGCTTCTACTGACTCCAACATCTACACTGTTATTGAAGCTGATTGATCATCTGATGGATGATTGAATTAGTAATTACTGAATCAGCAGCATGGGATCATCAAAGCTCTAAAGTCCTGAGTGAAGAGGAGAGGTTAGACTGCCTCTGGTGGTCAGACATGGAGCTGCAGCTGCTGAAATACAGGATGTGACAGGATTCAGGAAAGTCTGTCTCATCTTTCCTCAACATCAGCTGTGAACATACTGAGTCCTTTCACGTTAACCAGGAAACCTGATGTAACATCATCATCTTCATCACAACACACACACACACTGCCATCTCCATCACCTCCTCCAGCACCTGATCCAGCCGTTATCACATGACTGAAGCAGCATTATCAGTGGTTATCAGTCCATTCCTACGGGACAGTAGGGCTCTGCAGCATGACGCTGCATTTTCTGGTAAAACAACCTACATTTAAGTCATGTGACTGCTGAGTGAATATTGAGTGTAAAGTGACAAAGTCTGGACAGAAATCCAGTGACTCTCTCAGTCATTTTCATTCATGTCCTCATTATGAGTCCAGATCATCAAACACTAAGCCAGACTTCAGGAGCATGAAGAAGTAAAGAACTTGTGTTTTCCTGTCTAACTCCTCTTTTCAGATCAGATCAGGGGGAGGGGCTCCACTGACTGTCTCCATCATTGTGATCAGCTGTGTGCAGCTAATTGAAGGAAACTGATAAAAACTGCAACGACACTCATGTGTGACATTGACTGAGTGAAGGACAGAGAAAATGTCTGCAGATCTTCCTCCTCTATCAGACATTGTGTGGCTGCAGCAGCCTCTCCATACCTGAGTCTGTGTGGATCCTTCAGTGCAGCCATCAGCAGCTTCACTCCTGAGTCTCCTGGATGGTTGTATCTCAGGTCCAGCTCTCTCAGATGGGAGGGGTTGGAGGTCAGAGCTGAGGCCAGAGAAGCACAGCCTTCCTCTGTGATCAGACATCCTGACAGGCTGCAGAAAACAACACGTATGACAGAAACTCTGAGAGAACTGCTGTGAAACTAAAGCGGAACGTCATCCGATGTTCAGAGAAACTGGACCTGTCTCACATTATTGGCTTTGTGTCCTTATTTGTTCCCTGTTTATGACTTCATGACTCAGTTTGTGACAAATGTCAAATTTCTACAGAGATCCACCAATCATGTTTTCAAGGGAGTTTGTATCTATTTAAAGGCATCAACCCTGCTTCATTCAGCCTGTTGGAGTTAGAGAGAGGCTATTCTGCTGACTCTACTTATTCTGATTAAAACAAAATATAAACTTAAAACGATGTTTTTATTGTTGATGAGAACAAAGTTGACCTGTGAGCTTGACGGTCCTGCTCAGTATCTTAGCTGTTCCTCAATCTCTTCTGGATGGAGATGTCGGATGTTTCTCCAGGTATCTGTTGGAGTCACTGCTCCAGTGTGGGGAGCACAGCCCTCAGTGCTCCGATAACCAATGGTACTACTGTTGCCTTCACCTTCCAGGTTTCCTCCAGCTCTTTCTCAAGTCCTCGGTATTTCTCTAGTTCCTTACGTTCCTTTCTCTTGATATTTCCATCACTGAGGATAGCTACATCCACCACTTCAGCTTTCCTTTGCTTCTTATCCATCATTACAATGTCCGGTTGGTTGGCCACCACCATTTAGTTGGTCTGAAGCTATAATTCCCACATGATCTTAGTCCCGTCATTCTCCACCACCCTGGGAGGAGTTTCCCATTGTGACCTAGGGATCTCCAGTCCATATTCTGCAGATGTTTCTGTACACTATGCCAGCTACTTGGTTTGCCTGCCCATATCTTGCACCCTGCTGAAAGCTGCTGGATTTTTTCAGGAGCCTCTTTGCACAGCCTACACCTGGGATCCTGTCTGGTGTGGTAGATCAGGGATCCTGCCTGGTTTGTTAGACCTGGGATCCTGCCTAGTACACATTTACCATCCTCACCCATGCTTACACTAAAAAATTGGAAAAGCTTTTGAATTTGTGTCTACTGTAGTGGATATTGTGCATTGAAGTGTTCTTCTTCTTCTTCTACTTAATGGCGGGTCGCAACCAACGTGTCAAGTGCATACCGCCACCTACTGTATCGGAGTGTGCATTCCTAGGGTGACTAGTTCTTCAGGTTACAGGCTAATGTGGTATAGATACATATTAAAAAAAAAAAAAAAAAAAAAAAAAAAAACCTACAATCTATGCACTAACCCTGTGCTCTTAATAAATCCCATTAATGCCTTATTGCAGTCTTTGGCGTTGTCGCCCTTTCCCAAGATTCCCTGCAAATCCCAGCCCCTGCCTAGCATGTACAATTTGTCTTTCAGTATATTCCTCTGTGGTACAAATCGTCTACAGTCCGCATTGAAGTGTTAACTGTTAATGTAAATGTCATGGTTGCTGCTCTGCTGGGCCTCCAGTCCCTCATCATGCTCATCTGCTCCACCTGTGGCAATCCTGATTGCTCACTCTCTTCACCTGCTCCCCTCTCTACTTAAGCTCACTCCAGTCCTTGCTTAACTGCCAGACGGTCAGCATTGTTTTCCCTTGTTGATGTCCAGCATTTACTCTTGTTTCCAGATTCCTGTGTTTGACCCAGTTACGGCCCTTGGACTTCTTTTGCCTCATTCCCTGTCAGACTGCTCCTGCCTTGTGCTCTCCTGGATTTCGACCTGTTTTGGAATGACCCCGGATATTCGCCTGCCCCAGCTAAGTTGTCTGCCTCTTACCCCCGTTTATGACTCTTGGTTTCTTAATTCTCTGCTCATTTGGATTGTGGATCCTCCTGATTGTCTCTGGAGTCCTCTCAGGATATTGTACCCTGTATTACCTCAGGAAGTCGCCACCACTTCCTACTGGACCAAACCCTGCTCATCTCCTCCATTACCCGGTCTCAATAAATTACATTTTTGGAATCTATCACTGCGTGTGTGGCTGAATTTCTGGGTCCTCAGGGAGACATCATTACAGTAAATTAAATAAGGAAATGTTCATGATTTAGCTCTATTAAATCAAAGTACTTTGAATAGAAATTATTTATTTGTCAATGGCAATGTATGAAAATGAGCATGATCAACGTAAACAACTTAAGCTTAAAAGCACCCCGATGATGACGACAAATCATGGACCCAGGTTTCCCTTGCCCGGATGCGGGTCACTGTGACCCGCCTCTGGAGCCAGGCCTGGAGGTGGGGCAAGGAGGCAAGTGCTTGTTGGCTGGGACTTTGCTCATGGGGCTCTGTCTGGCTCAGTCCAAAAGGGGGACATGGGCCCCCTCTCCCGTGGGCTCACCACCTGCAGGAGGGGCCATAGGGGTCGGGTGCAGTGTGAGCTGGGCGGCTGCCGGAGGGGGGACCCTGGCGGTCTTATCCTTGGCTGCAGAAGCTAGCTCTGGGGACGTGGAATGTCACCTCTCTGGCGGGGAAGGAGCCTGAGCAGTTTCGGCTAGATATAGTTGGACTCACTTCTTTCACATGGTTTGGGTTCTGGAACCACTATCCTTGAAAGGGGCTGGACCCTCTTCCATTGTGGAGTTGCTCCCAGTGAGAGGCACCGAGCAGGTGTGGGCATGCTCATTGCCCCCTGACTTAGTGCTTGTGCGTTGGCGTTTTCCATGGTGGACGAAAGGGTAGTCTCCCTTTGCCTTCACGGGTCCTGACTGTTGTTTGTGCCTATGCACCAAGCAGCAGTTCAGACACCCACCTTTTTGGAGTCCTTGGAGGGGGTGTTGGAAAGCACTCTTTCTGGGGACTCTCTTGTTCTGCTGGGGGACTTCAATGCTCATGCGGGCAATGACAGGGAGACCTGGAGGGACGTGATTGGGAAGAATGGCCCACCTTGGGTGAAGAGAAGGGCATAGCTGTCAACTGATCACCACCTGGTGGTGAGTTGGCCCAGATGGTGGGGGAGGATGCCGGATCTGCTGGGAACATCTGGCAGAGTCCCCTGTCAGAAAGAGTTTCAACTCCTATCTCTGGCAGAGCTTCAACCATGTCCCTGGTGAGGCGGGGGACATAGAGTCTGAGTGGGTTGTGTTCTGTGTCTCTATTGTTCAGGCAGCCAGCCGCAGCTGTAGCTGCAAGGTCGCCAGTGCTTGTTGTGGAGGTATCCCCTGAACTCGTTGCTGGACACCAGCAGTGAGGGATGCCGTCAATCTGAAGGAGTCCTATCAGGCCTTTTTGGCCTGTGGAACTCCAGAGGCAGCTGATGGGTATCGGCAGGCTAAGCGGAATTCACCTTCGGAGTTCACTAAGGAAAAACCTCGGGCATGGGAGGAGTTTGGCGAGGCCATGGAGAAAGACTTCCGGACGTCTTTGAGGAGATTCTGATCCACCATCCGGCAGCGCAGGAAGCAGTGCTCCATCAACACTGTGTACAGTGGGGGGGCTGCTGACCTCGACTCGGGATGATGTGAGGCGGTGGAAGGAAAAATTCGAAGACCTGCTCAATTCCCTGGAGTTGGCTCTCCTATTTCTGGGGCTGAGGTCGCTGAGGTGGTTAAAAAGCTCCTCGGTGGCAGAGCCCCGGGGGTGGATGTGGTCCGCCCAGAATTCCTTAAGGCTCTTGATGTTCTAGGGCTGTCTGCAGCATCACATGGAAATCGGGGACAGTTTCCCTGGACTGGCAGATTGCGTTGGTGGTCCCCCTCTTCAAACAGGGGGACTGGAGGGTGTGTTCCAACTACAGGAGGATCACACTCCTCAGCCTCCCTGGTAAGGTCTTTTCAAGGGTGCTGGAGAGGATTGTCCATCAGGGTCTTGGAGGGGTCATCCTGAACCAGTCTACATGTGCTTTGTGGACTTCGAGAAGGCGTTTGACTGTGTCCCCAGGGGACTCCTGTGGGAGGGTACTCCAGGAGTATGGAGTGCCGGACCCCCTTGTATGAGCTGTCCAGTCCATGTACGACCGGTGCTTGGTCTGCATTGCCTGCAGTAAATCAGAATCCTTTCCGTTGAGGGTTGGAGTCTGCCAAGGCTGCCCTTTGTCACCAATTCTGTTCATAACTTTTTTTTTTTTTTACCAATGTGTTTATTAAATTTTTACATCTTATAATGAACAGTCTACAAGTGATCAGTATTATATTAATAAGACATTATCATCCCCTGTCCCCCACCCCCACCATATGAACAAAATAGAACAAAACAAAATATCGCTCTCTTAATTACTCAAAAATTATACAAAGAACATCAGAATAAAAATACAAAGGAATATATCAATTACAATATCAATATTACAGTTACCTTAAAATCAAGTATGCATTGCTGTACATTACACATCCCAGTTATAAAAGACTATTAAGAAGAGTAAAGAATCTCTACACCTCCTGTAGGAAATGACCAATATTAGATTTTTTAATGTAATTAGTAAAAGGTTTCCAAATTTCTTCATAGACATCTAATTTGTTTTTCAGAAAATATGTTATTCTTTCCAAGGCCATGCACTGTGCCATTGAATTAATACGGACTCCAATATTAGGTGGATCAGACTTTTTCCAGTTAAGAGCTATCATTCTTTTGGCTTGTAATATTGCGAAATCTATGAATTTGCGCTGCTGGTATTTTAATTTAAGATTATTTGGATATAGATGTAACAGAATCATTCTTGCATCTAAGGGGATATTCAAAGATAAAATTACCTTTATAATATTGATCACTTCTACCCAAAAATCTCTAATATTGTTACCCTCCCAGACACAATGCATAAACATCCCCTGAGCCTCTCTGCATTTAAAGCATGTATCAGGGATGTTTTTGTTAAATCTATTTAATTTGACAGGAGTTAGATATGTTTGCATCAACCAGTTGTATTGAAGTAGCTTTAAGCTAACATTACCTGAATGTTTCTGGGAGTTAACACAGATTTGTTTCCATTCATCTTCTGAAATATCCCCTGTTATGTCCATCTTCCATGATTCAAGTTTGGGGGTTGTTCGAGCTCTCCCTGGATGAGCTGGTAAATATGGCCGGGGAGAGGGCAGTCTCAAACTTAGGCAGCTGCCCCCGCGACCTGACACTGGATAAGCAGCAGAAGATGGATGGATAGATGGATGGATGGAACTTATTATTATAACTTATTATTAAATAGAAAAATAACAGGATTAGAACTGAAGTGGGTTCATCCAGGAACTTCTTTACACGAGTGCATCTGAAAAGTTCTGTTTGTAAAGCATCCCGAACTTATTACAGAATCTGAACCAGGATTTTATTTGTTCTGAGAGGTTCAAAATGTTGGACCAGTTACTGGTTCTGATAAGTTCATGTGGTGTAAGAGGCTTAAATCAGAAAGAATCATACAAACACATTCCACGTGTTTTCTGTTAGTCATTAATAAAATTCATTTTAAACTCTCAGTTTGATGAATCCTGACCTGAGATTTTTCAATTTGCAGTCTGGACTCTTCAGTCCACCACACAGCTTCTTCACTCCTGAGTCTTGCAGGTCGTTGTTACTCAGGTCCAGTTCTGTCAGACTAGAGGACTGGGAGCTGAGGACTGAGGACAGAGGTCCACAGCTTCTCTCTGAGAGACCACACGAACTCAGCCTGGAGAGAAAGTTACAGAGAAAAACACAAATAATATATGAGACAAAATAATCAGCCCTCATGGTGGATGCAGTCTAAAGTACCACCTGTAGAGAAAATCAGGTTTCTTACTGTTCTGCCCCCAGGCTGATTAAATTTATTTAAATGCCATATATCTTATGTAAATGTTGTATTTTTGTTTATTTTTAGATGCAACTGGGTCTGTAATCAGAGGAGATAAATCGGAGTTGAGGAGAAAAGGAGACAGACTGGAAGCCGGTGCGGCGGACGGATGGGAGAAGCTTTTTGCAGTGAACTGGAGTTGGAGTAGTGGCACTGTGGGAGGTGGGTGCTATTCTCAGCTTATAGTGCTGCCAGCAGTGAAGACAGCTGAGTAGGGGAGCTGCATCTTGCTGGCTAGGAAGGGAGGCTGAGTGCCTCCTTTAGGCAGCTGTAGGGACTGGGGATTAGTGAGTGCCTTGCCAGTAGGGATGGTGAAACCGAGGCCTCATGAATCATCGCGCTAACTTTGACCTAAATGCATGAAAATGGCTCATTGTTCTGAATCATTTGATCGGGTCAAAGAGCTCCATCTGCTGGCCGAGGAAGTCTGATGCATCAAAGAGAAAGCATGGACATGGCTTCCACACTGCACGTCTTTCATCCCTGTCTTATCTATCAATAATTGTTCAACAAAGGATACATTTTCTACCATGAGTGAATATTCATTTTCTGTTATTCATATAAATGATAAAGAGGGCTTATTAGGTAAGATTAGTCAAGGTAACAGAATTGTGGTTCAATTTAAAGTATAGCCTACCAATTTGTAATGACAGTAGTAGTCTACTCACAGCAGAAACATATGAGGAAAGGGGTGCTTATGCAACAAGGATAGTTTTGTTTACTGTTTTATGTGTCTTGTTATTTATAATAGATATTCCACATGCATCTTATGCGTCTTTTTTTTTTTTTTTGCACAGCTGATGATTCATTGTTGAATGTGGCAAACAGTTTATGTAGCACACTGCACATTTATGTACCTAGATTATTATTTTTTTATCTTTAATCTTTATCTTCTATTTTGATTGTTTTAAAGTTTATTTTTTTTATCTTATAATCTTTTATGGCATTCAGTGTGGACGGCAAAGTAAGAATTTCATTGTCCAGTGAAACTTGTTTCTTTACTGGGTAAATGACAAGAAACACATTGAATCTTGAAATGTATTATGAAAAAAAATGCTTTGGCAACTTTGTGATGTCTGTGTGTCATAGATTTTTATTTCAAAAAGTATTTTCTCAATGTTAGGCATAAGTCTGCTCCTCTTCTGGCACACAACCTCTCCAGCTATGTAGAGGTTGCACCTAAAAGAAACACAAGAATACAATTGTAATTAACCAAGTTTAAAATGATTAAAAATTCTCTGCTGATGGGGATTAGAAACCAGCTTGGCTGTCTAAGGTCCCACAGGTTGTGAACTTCCTCTGCAGCTGGCGACCGAGATGTTTCCTCTGATGTTCCTGGATGAAGTTCATGATTAACTTTAAAATCTGCTTTTTGCAAGGCTATTTAAAAAACACTATATAAAAAGGGAAATAAAGCTCACCTGCGATGTTGAAGGCACCGCCCGCTCCGTTCTTAAACTATGAGATGTTTGTTTCATAAAATCTCTAAAAGTTAAATGTGATCCAATATAAGCTAATGCTGATGTGATGATTTCCCTAAATTTGCTGTCAAAATGTAATGTTGCACAATCACTAGCAGAATCTCCTCCTCTTAAAAATCCATGATCTCCTCAGCATTTGGAACTTCTTTTAAATCACAGAGATTGACAAGCCCAGTCTCTTCAAAGATCCTGCATGCTGCTCGATGCGCACAGGTGATGTAACAAGGCCTCGTGACTGTTGGCATTCTGAACCAATGCTCAGAAACAATGCTTGCAATACTTCTGTGTCACATGCTCGACACGAAATCTAGCACATCGGCTCGAGCCTAACATGCCTACTTGCCTGTGGGTCACTAGGCTCCCTGTTGTATCCTGGTGACTGCAGATGCATGAGACACCTTGGTTCGACCTGACGAGTTTGTGACACCTTCCTGTTCTGTGTGGGATTCAAATATCTAGATCCCACAGAGGGTCTTGTCATCAGACCAATGTTTCAAGTTTTTGCTGGTACAAGTCAGTGTGCTCTTTTGGTTTGCGCCACTTTCTTTCTGCAGCCCTGAGTCTGGCTCTGTGCTCTCTTAGAACCTCTATGAGTCATGGACTGGGAAGATTTTGTCTGGCTGGTTTGACACCAGAGGACAGAGTTTGTCCAGAGAGGAGGTGAGAGAGGAGCAGAGTGTTTCTGTAGCCTCAGTAACAGACAGTAAGGAGAAGTATGAGCGGGAAGTAAGGGTAGTGTAAACCTCACCAGACAGCTGTGTAGGTCTGAGGGATCTCAAGTTTCTGTGGTAGGACACCATTTTAGAAGCTGCTTGAGTGACATGAGGAAGGAAGACTGAGAATTTAACCAGGAAGTGGTCTTAGAGATGCAGCGGGGTGACGGACAGGTTGGCTGTGGAGCAGTTTTTGGTCAGTGCCAAGTCAAGAGTATTGCCAGCTTGTGTGTTGGAGGAGTCTGTACCAGTTTGAGATTGAAAGAGTAGATGAGAGCCAGAAAGTCAGTCGCTGTGGTTTGCCAATGTGAATGTTCATGTCTCCCATGACAATTAGTGGTGTGCCATCATCAGGAATGTCAGAGAGAATCGTGTCCATTTCAGAGACAAACTCATCTATACTTCCACCTGGTGGGCGGTAAATGACCAGAATGTATGCAGTGATGGGTGTAGAGACCTTTACTGCATGATACTCAAGTGATGAGTGGTTAGCCATATGATGGAGAGGGGTAAAGTTCCACTTTTTAGAAATAAGAATGCCTGTTTTACCTCCTCGTCCAGCTGAGCGAGGTGTTTGGGTAAATTCTGCATTGACAGAAAGAGCAGCTGGTGTAGCTGTGTTTTCTGGACAGATCCAGGTTTTAGTCAGGGCTAGGACCTGAATGTCTGAGAGATTTATCAATGAACTGATAAATGCAGTTTTGTTCACTGCGGTCTGACAGTTCCAGAGACCAAAGGTAACAGAGGGTGTAGCAGACGTGCATGACATTGGAAAGAACAGGTTTTGCGCATTGCAGTGTCTATGGGTGACACTTCTTGTTCTGTACCATGTCTGACAGGGATGGGTTTGAAGCACATTGTGATTGATTTTGTAGTGAGGAGGTTTGAGCTCGTGCCATTCTGTTCCGGCTCTCAACAAAGGCAGACGCTTTTTTCTTCTCTCTCCCTCCTCCCCACTCTGCCCTGCTACTTGTCCTGTCATCTCTGAGTCTCTCTCTGCATTTCTTCTGAAACCAAAATCTATAACAATGGATTTGATCAGTTGGTCCCTAAATGCAATCGACCAAATTTATTCGAACTGGAAAACAGGTGTAGGGGAGCCTGCTTGTCCTGGTGGAACATTTTCGGCTGGATATGTGATGGATTCCCGGGGAGCGTGGAAAGTCATGTGTCTGTCGATCTTGTCTGTCGAGGACGCTGAAGACATCTATACATTCGGATTCATGATAACTGGGTTTCTGCTGTTTGGAGCGGGCACTTTCCTGGCATATCGCAAAATTCGGACACTGTGGGAGGTCACTGGCAAGCTGCCGGATTTCTGTGCCGGTGTGTGTCGAGCTACGAACAATCAGACTTTGATGTTGCAGGAACTAAATCGTAAACTGGAGGCTCAGGATGGCAAGCTGGTTGCGATTTCGGAGCTTGTACGTAAGGGGGACACCAATTTGGAGAAGTTGTCTGCTCGGCTGGATGGAAATTGACCCACAAATTCGGATGATTGGAGTCGCCAGTGGGACCACTGAGAGACGACTTCTTCTTCTCCTTCTTCTTCTTTACACTTTGTGGTCTTGGGCTGACAGAATGGCTGATGCTTCACTGATGCTTCAGCGCACCATGTGTGGTAAAGTACCTGGAGCTGACACAGCTGAGCTCACTTTGCTTGAGTGCAGCCAGCTGTAACCGCCTCTATCTGCTTTGCTCTGAGCAGTACACAGTGGGTGTGACCCGCGTCACGGCCTCAACTGGTTGTAGAGAGAAGGTGCTAACAACAGAGCCCCACACTAGCAATGTAAACAATAACCCGAAACCAAGACAGAAGTGGCTTAGCCCGTTGAAGTGCCTTTTCTGACCTGCCAAACCAGACGTCTTAAAGACCCGCTCCAATGCTTATTTTGAACCATTTAAAATGTTCTCAGTTGTCTTTAAATTGTAAACCTGTGTGGTGAATCCAGCAATGAGTTCCCTGTACTCGCTCTCATCCCCACCCTTCACACATGCTACGATAGCAGTGTTGACAGAGTACTTCTGAGCAGTGAAGAGTGTGTAGAGAAAGTTTCAGGAGATCTGTGTAGGTCTCAAGTTTTCCCCTGAGTAACTTAGGCTGGATGGTATTAAAGGCGCTTGTAATGTCAAAGAAACTTAGTCTCACATAACCTCCTGCTCTGTCCAAGAAGGAAAGAGACAGATTCATATAGAGGGCTGCATCATCTACCCCTATGCTTTCCTGATAGGCAAATTGTAGGGGGTCTAGCGCCCACTCTGTGGTTTAAGCAGTTGGAGCAGTAGTCTCTCAAAAGCCTTCATTATAACAGATGTGAGGGCCACTGGTCTGTAGTCCTTTAGCCTTGCAGATCATGCTACCTTGGTCACCTTGACAAGGTACAAGGTTTTCCCCTGGACAGGAACATATCCAATCTGAAGATATTGGTTAAAGATGGAGTGTAAAGGCAAACCCAATTCTGATGCACATTCCTTTAGCAGCCATGGTGGAGCAGAGCAGGAGGAGGTGGAACAGCCACCAGGTGGGTGTATGTGGGCAGGTGCAGAGTCAAAGCTATTATAGAAGTGGTTGAACTTGTCCGCCATATCCACATTAGCAGGTGCTACACATCCCTTTTCCTTATAACCAGTAATGGCTCTCATATCCCTCCATACGTCCTGGGTGTTATTGTTCTGCAATTTTCCATCAAGACTTAACTTTTAATACCTTCTGGCCCACCTCAAAGTCCTCTTCAGGTTATGTTGTATGATCTTTGCCCCATTTCTGTAAAACCTCCTAGATGAGAGCTCACATCAGCATGGTTAAAGCCCCCTGATATTACCAATGCCTCTGAATGTAGTAACTGAATTCTGGTGACTATTTCTTGGATGACATCACACGCTGTCACTGGGTCTGCTTCTAGTGGGATGTAAACAACAATGGTGAAAACGTTGGAGACTTCTTGTGGAAAATAGTAAGGTCTAAGACCGACCACTAACAGCTCCACATTGCCATGGTGGCTCTTATTTTTTACCGTGATATGGCTGGAATGGCACCACTTGTTGTTTACCAGCATGCCATCAGCATGGCAAGTACCATCTGTTTGCCCACACATTTCCACAGCTCTGTCCACCCTGAGGAGAGCATAGCCAGATATGCTAACAGCTGAGTTGGTGATGCTGTCTGTCAGCCACGTCTCTGTTACGAGGTATAAGCAACACTCCCGGTAAGCTCTGTCCCACCTCACCAAAGCCTCCAGTTCCTCACACATGTTAGGTAGAGAATTAACATTCCCCATGATTATTGATGGTACAAAGGGCTTATTCCCCCAACTTCTAGCCTTTAGCTTAGCTCCAACCTGTTATCCATGGAAGGGCCTCTTGATGTCTGTAGGGATCGGATGTGTGATCCCATTCGATTAATGTCATAAGTGGAGGAGCTTTTCCCTCAAGTATTTAAAGAAGCACATCTTCACTAAAACATGGAAAAGTAAAAGACATTTACAGAGCTACATGGACTAGCTGCCACCGTGGTTGACACATGCACAGAGAATTGAGTCTCTCTCTAAGAGAGTTTGAAAGAGACTCTACCAACGTCTACACTCCCATATCTCTTTGACTTGTTCAAATGTCTATGAGGTTGAGCCTTCACCTGTGTTCATCTCTGATCTAAGAACCAAACCTGCTCTGTGTGTGTGTGTACTTACAGAGCTTTGTTGGAGGCTTTTACCACTGGCAGCAACCTCAGAAGAACCTCTTCTGAAGGAGAGAATTTCTGCAGGTCAAACACCTCCAGATCTTCTTCTGATGACAATAAGATAAAGACCAGAGCTGACCACTGAGCAGGAGACAGTTTATCTGTGGAGAGACGTCCTGATCTCAAGAACTGTTGGATCTCCTTCTCTAGAGAACAATCATTCAGTTCATTCAGACAGTGGAACAGATTGATGCTTCTCTCTGCAGACACATTCTCACTGATCTTCTTCTTGATGTACTGGACTGTTTCCTGATTGGTCTGTGATCTACTTCCGGTCTGTGTCATCAGGCCTCGTAGAAGACTCTGATTGGTCTGCAGTGAAAGACCCAGGAGGAAGCGGAGGAACAAGTCCAGGTGTCCTTTTGGACTCTGTAAGGCCTCGTCCACAGCTCTCTGATGGAGATGTTGTAGATCTGGTTCATTTGAACAAATAGAATCTGTTTGTTCATCTTCCATCAGGTTGATTCCAGACTTGATGAAGGTAAGACGGACATGAAGAGCAGCCAGAAACTCCTGAACACTCAGATGGACAAAGCTGAACACCTTCTCCTGGTACAGTCCTCTCTCCTCTTTAAAGATCTGTGTGAACACTCCTGAGTAAACTGAGGCTGCTGTGATATCGATGCCACACTCTGTCAGGTCTGATTCATAGAAGATCAGGTTTCCTTTCTGCAGCTGATCAAAAGCCAGTTTTCCCAGAGACTCAATCATCTTCCTGCTCTCTGGACTCCAGTGTGGATCTGTCTCAGCTCCTCCATCATACTTGACCTTCTTGACTTTGGTCTGGACCACCAGGAAGTGGATGTACATCTCAGTCAGGGTCTTGGGCAGCTCTCCTCCCTCTCTGGTTTCCAGCACATCCTCCAGAACTGTAGCAGTGATCCAGCAGAAGACTGGGATGTGGCACATGATGTGGAGGCTTCGTGATGTCTTCATGTGGGAGATGATCCTGCTGGCCTGCTCCTCATCTCTGAACCTCTTCCTGAAGTACTCCTCCTTCTGTGGGTCAGTGAACCCTCTGACCTCTGTCACCATGCCAACACAGTCAGGAGGGATCTGATTGGCTGCTGCAGGTCGTGTGGTTATCCAGAGGCGAGCAGAGGGAAGCAGTTTCCCCCTGATGAGGTTAGTCAGCAGCACATCCACTGAGGTGGACTCTGTAACATCAGTCAGGGTCTCATTGTTGTGGAAGTCCAGAGGAAGACGACTCTCATCCAGACCATCCAAGATGAAGACAACCTGGAACTCTTCAAAGCTGCAGACTCCTGCTTCTTTGGTTTCAGTAAAGAAGTGATGAACAAGTTCCACCAAGCTGAACTTTTTCTCTTTCAGCACATTCAGCTCTCTGAAAGTCAATGGAAATGTCAACTGGATGTCCTGGTGGGCTTTGTCTTCAGCCCAGTCCAGAGTGAACTTCTGTGTTAAGACAGTTTTCCCAATGCCAGCCACTCCCTTTGTCATCACTGTTCTGATTGGTTCATCTCTTCCAGGTGGGAGTTTAAAGATGTCTTCTTGTCTGATGGTTGTTTCTGGTCTGTGTGGTTTCCTGGATGCTGTTTCAATCTGTCTGACCTCATGTTCATCATTGACCTCTGCAGTCCCTCCCTCTGTGATGTAGAGCTCTGTGTAGATCTGGTTCAGAAGGGTTGGGTTTCCTGCTTTAGCAATCCCCTCAAACACACACTGGAACTTCTTCTTCAGACCACATTTTAGTTTACGTTGACAAGCTGCAGCAAAATATTCTGAAAGAAAAGAAGAAATAAGAAGAGTCAGTAAAGATTTGAAGCCTCTGAGGAATGAGGATGTGAATATGTGATGTTCATGTGTTGAGACATCAGTAAATGTGTCATTTATCCAGCAGCTTCAATCTTTAGAGAAATCCTCTTACTGCTCTGCAGACGCTCAGCCAGCTCCTCCTGCTTCATCCTCCTCAGGAAGTCCACTGTGATCTTCACTAACGCCTCTCTGCTGCTCTTCCTCTGCTCCTCATCCTCACCCTCCAACACTGAGCATTCTGGGTAATCTGGACTCAGAAGCTTCTGGAACTTCTTCAGCTCCTTCTTCATGAAAGTGATCATGTTGTCCTCCAGCAGCTGGAAGAGAAACGATATGAAGGACACAATCAGACTGAAATCATGGAGCCAAACATCAGATCCATGTTGGACACACTGACAATCCACTGGTCTACAAAGGTCAGCATGGAGATGATGTGGACAGAAGAGATGGAAAAGTAGTTGTTGTACATGTACAGACCATAAATATGGAGTCCAGCTGTGTTTGATGCTGCTGGGCAGACTGACCACTGGGAAGCTCTGAGCTCTGCTGGTCCACTCTGTGGAGGAATCAGGAAGAATCAAATCACATTCTGTCACATGGAGAAGCTGCTTTCAGCTTTTAGGAAGCTCTCACCAACACCTTCATGAAGCTCTGTGCTGAGGTGCCCTGGAGCAAGGCAGCCACAGCCAGTGTGTGCTTGGATGAGACTGGTTAGACTGGGCAGCTCCCAGTTTCTCCCTGCTTCTACGTTCCACAGATGAGTAAGTTGAATTATGGAGATTCTATGTTTCCTGCACTGAGACAGAATCCTCCTGATTATTCTCAGCTCACAAGAAATATTTAATAAAACTCACATGTTTATTATTAGAGCTTCACCTGGAAATTTCACCTTAAATACTGAAGATATCCTTTATTATTATTATTATTATTATTATTATTATTATTATTATTATTATCCTTCCTTTGATTTTTTTGGCCCCTCCTGATCTAAGAAGTCTACATTTCAGCACTGGAAGGCTTTGAGGTGAGGGTCAGCTGCTTTCTACATAGGTGGCTGGGGTTGCCACAAAGCCTGAGCAGTATCGCCCTGTACGGGCAGACCAACAAGCTGAAGCTCCCTATCAGCAGCCTGAGCGAAGAATTCATGGTTACTCGGTTAAGGTCTTCAAGACCGGGAGTCCAGTGACCCAAAGGTTGCCCAGGCTCGAGATTAGGACGGGACATAAGTGGAAAGCTTCTGAGGCTGTGGCTGTTGCACAGTCAAGGCTACGGCAAAGGGTGCTGCTGGGCACAGTAGCAAAGGGAAGAGCTGGTTTGGGTAGCATGGTAGGACCCAGGCGAAAGAGAGGGGGTCACTGATCCTTGAGGAGGTGCGAACTGGAGTAGAAGAGAAGCAGGTCAGCCAGATGGTGGGAATGAGGCAGCAAGGAGCCTGGACGAGATGGGAGCAAGCTGTGGAGTGCAAGGTCACATGGGCCGAGCTGTGGAAAGCCGAACCTAAACATAAAATTCTTGATCCAGGCAGTCTATGACATGTTGCCTAGTCCATCTAACCTCTTTACCTGTCGGAAGGTGGAGACACCAGCTTGTCCGCTCTGCCAAAAAAGAAGAACCCTGGAGCACATCCTAAGCTGCTGTCCGAGAGCTCTGGGTGAATGACGCTACCGCTGGAGACATGACCAAGTCCTGAAGGCTGTAGCAGATGCTTTCTGCAGTGGAATCAGCCACAGCAAGAGCCTTCGCCCAGTTAGGAACACCATCACTTTTGTCAGAGCTGGGGAGAAGCCTGCAGCGGTTTCCCGAAATACCTCCCCTGGCCTGTTGGCAACGACACTTGATTGGGAGCTCAAAGTTGACCTGGGTAAGCAGCTGAAGTTCCCAGAAGTGGTTGCCAAGACAACATCAAGGCCAAACATTGTCCTCACCTCAGCAGCAACCAGCAGGTAATTCTCCTGGAGCTCACTGTGCCATGGGAGGACCGGATGGAGGAGGCCCATGAGAGAAAGATGGCAAAGTATCAGAGCCAGTGGAGGAGTGCCGGAACAATGGTTGGTGGGCACGATGCCAACCCATTGAAGTGGGATGCCGAGGATTTGTGGGTGAATCCCTCTGCAAGATGCTGGGCATCACAGGAGCCAGTCAGCGAAGGGCTGTTAAGTTAGCCACCGATGCAGCAGAAGTGGCGTCAAGGTGGTTGTGGATCAAGAGGGGAGAAGCGTGGCAAGTAGGGTAGCGCTACCTGGACACAAGCTGGGGCTTGATCAACCCTAGCAGGGTCACCTGGAGGAGGGGGTCTGATTGTTGAAAGACCCAAAATCCCCTGTGATCCCAGGTTACATCACTGATGATGTGTCCAGGGGCACCATAAGGTGTATCTAAGTGCTATTAGAGCTTTATCTGGATATTTCACCTTAAAATACTGAAGATATCCTTTATTATTATTATTCATTCTTTCATTATCATAACCACTTGGTCCATTACGGGTCATGGGAAAGCTGGATCCTATTTCAGGATTTTAACAAGTAAGAGGCAGGGTACACCCCAGACAGGTCACCAACACAGATAAGGACAAACAACCATTCACGCACACTCACACCCACTCCTAGGCCGAATTTTACCTAACATGCATGTCTTTGGACATTGTTGTTCTTCTTGTTGTTCTTGTTGTTGTTGTTGTAACAACACAAGATGGAATAAAACTAATCTGATGCAACAATTTCACACAGCTCACCTCTGTGGGTCTGATTTAAACTCAAGAGGATATTCCTTCGACTGGTCGCTCTTCAAAGACAAACAAGGCTCAGGTCCTGGTTCTGGCCCTGGTTCTGGCCCTGGTCCTGGTCCAGGTTCAGGTCCAGGTCGAGTTCTGTGAATAGAGATGGTTTAATGATTTCACAGCTGAATTCTGAAATTGTTCAACATTTAGTTTGCAGAAGAATCTGGAAGACAAATCAAATCTATCACATGACGATCATGATGCTGCAGATTCGTCTCAGCAGAGACATCCAGAAATGATGAACCTGAAACTGGTTTTCATCTGAAACCTGATCCAACCTCCACTGGACTCTGATACTCACTGCTGGTCTGATCTGAAATCAACAAATGTATCCACTGATCCTTGAGGAGGTGCGAACTGGAGTAGAAGAGAAGCAGGTCAGCCAGATGGTGGGAATGAGGCAGCAAGGAGCCTGGACGAGATGGGAGCAAGCTGTGGAGTGCAAGGTCACATGGGCCGAGCTGTGGAAAGCCGAACCCCATCACATAAAATTCTTGATCCAGGCAGTCTATGACGTGTTGCCTGGTCCATCTAACCTCTTTACCTGTCGGAAGGTGGAGACACCAGCTTGTCCGCTCTGCCAAAAAAGAAGAACCCTGGAGCACATCCTAAGCTGCTGTCCGAGAGCTCTGGGTGAATGACGCTACCGCTGGAGACATGACCAAGTCCTGAAGGCTGTAGCGGATGCTTTCTGCAGTGGAATCAGCCACAGCAAGAGCCTTCGCCCAGTTAGGAACACCAGCACTTTTGTCAGAGCTGGGGAGAAGCCTGCAGCGGTTTCTGAAATACCTCCCCTGGCCTGTTGGCAACGACACTTGATTGGGAGCTCAAAGTTGATCTGGGTAAGCAGCTGAAGTTCCCAGAAGTGGTTGCCAAGACAACATCAAGGCCAAACATTGTCCTCACCTCAGCAGCAACCAGCAGGTAATTCTCCTGGAGCTCACTGTGCCATGGGATGACCGGATGGAGGAGGCCCATGAGAGAAAGAGGGCAAAGTATCAGAGCCAGTGGAGGAGTGCCAGAACAATGGTTGGTGGGCACGATGCCAACCCATTGAAGTGGGATGCCGAGTATTTGTGGGTGAATCCCTCTGCAAGATGCTGGGCATCACAGGAGCCAGTCAGCGAAGGGCTGTTAAGTTAGCCACCTATGCAGCAGAAGTGGCGTCAAGGTGGTTGTGGATCAAGAGGGGAGAAGCGTGGCAAGTAGGGTAGCGCTACCTGGACACAAGCTGGGGCTTGATCAACCCTAGCAGGGTCACCTGGAGGAGGGGGTCTGATTGTTGAAAGACCCAAAATCCCCTGTGATCCCAGGTTACATCACTGATGATGTGTCCAGGGGCACCATAAGGTGTATCTAAGCGCTATTAGAGCTTTATCTGGATATTTCACCTTAAAATACTGAAGATATCCTTTATTATTATTCATTCTTTCATTATCATAACCACTTGGTCCATTACGGGTCATGGGAAAGCTGGATCCTATTTCAGGATTTTAACAAGTAAGAGGCAGGGTACACCCCAGACAGGTCACCAACACAGATAAGGACAAACAACCATTCACGCACACTCACACCCACTCCTAGGCCGAATTTAACCTAACATGCATGTCTTTGGACGTTGTTGTTGTTCTTGTTGTTGTTGTTGTAACAACACAAGATGGAATAAAACTAATCTGATGCAACAATTTCACACAGCTCACCTCTGTGGGTCTGATTTAAACTCAAGAGGATATTCCTTCGACTGGTCGCTCTTCAAAGACAAACAACTGGGCTCAGGTCCTGGTTCTGGCCCTGGTCCTGGTCCAGGTTCAGGTCCAGGTCGAGTTCTGTGAATAGAGATGGTTTTATGATTTCACAGCTGAATTCTGAAATTGTTCAACATTTAGTTTGCAGAAGAATCTGGAAGACAAATCAAATCTATCACATGACGATCATGATGCTGCAGATTCGTCTCAGCAGAGACGTCCAGAAATGATGAACCTGAAACTGGTTTTCATCTGAAACCTGATCCAACCTCCACTGGACTCTGATACTCACTGCTGGTCTGATCTGAAATCAACAAATTTTTCCATCGACCGGTCGCTCTTCATGGAGACACAGCTGGGTTCAGGTCCAGGTTCAAATCTTAGTTTACGCCTACGTTTATGTCCAGGTCCAGGATGGTCCCTGTGAATCCAGATGTTTGGTGATGTGAGTTGTGATCTCTGACATGGAGAAGAGTCATGGACAGTTAGAGATGGACATCTCACCTCTGAGTGGTTTTAGAGGGAGGGACTCCCTCCTCTCTGTCCTGATCCATGATGCTGGATTCACATCAGCTCACACACACTTTCTACCTTCACCTGCAGAGGAAACACACATCATTCATCTGAACATCAACTGAAATCCTCCTTTCCATCATCTGCTGCTCCTCCTCTGATTGGCTCTGAGTTTCTGCTTCATATCAGAGTCAGATGGATGCAGTCAGACAGCAGTGAGGAAGAGGAAGCTGCCTTCAGCTGCTGGACTTCTATCAGGACACCAGATGGAGGGATGGAGCTGCAGACCAGCACAGGCCATCATGATGAAACTATTTACAAGACAAAGAGGACCATAATATGCAGAATAATTATAATTCAGTTCATTCACGTTTTCATAGCAAATACAAGGAAGAAGATTAAACAACAGAAGCACATTAAACACAGTGGAAGTGGGACAGTTTGATTTATAAACTATCTGTGAGTGGGTTAATCAGATGTTGGAGCTGAAAACAATCCTCCAGATGAGCCGAGAGTGTCATGGTGCTGACAGGTTTGGACTCAGAATAAGGCTCAGAATCCCAGGGATGGGTTACAAACATTTATTTGTACACAAAAGATAGAATGTGCGATCCGGTCTTCTCTATGGTCTGGCTTCAGCAGAGTGAGATCCAGGAAGTGGAGGAGGGGTTTCCTGGGATCAGGGTGGAGGGAATCCAGGGAGGAATCTGCTGCGTGGTGTGGGAGAAGCTGCAGAACAAAGAGAGGTTAGAAAGTGGGATATAACCAACAGTCCGGAACGCTGACCAGGCTGACAGAGTGGAGACCAGAAGATCCTTGTGGGAGGAAGGAGAGTTAAGTCCGTGATCCGATATCTAGGTCCAATAAACAATGCCAGGGGTCCAAGGACCAGGAGATCCAAACAATCACAAGCAGAGTACCAGGCAGGGGGCAGGCGGAGGCAAAATCCGAGTCCAGGCAACAGGGTCAACGACAGACAGGCAGAGAAATAAAGGCATGGATACGTACAGGGAAGAACCAGGACGATCTGGCAACTAAGAGTTGAAACAGGCAGGTATATAAAGCGCTCAGCACAGGTGGAGCACATAAGTAATCAAGCTAGAGTGCGGGGAAGATGCCTTCAGGGCAGCTGGGAAAACTGGGCTCAGTACCACAGAGCATGACGGAGAGTAATAGTTAAAGAGTTCAGCTTTAAGAAATCTGAAATGAACTGAGGAGCTTGTCCATGCAGAGCATCTAGAAGTTCTCACCACAAAGCCCATGAACTGGAAACCAGTAAGAAGACCATCAAACAGGAGCCATGTGAGCTCTTCTGTTGCTTCCAGAGCTTTGCTGCAGCATCTTGTACAGTCAGAATGATCCAGACAAGTTAAACATGCATCGCTCTGATTTAAATCACAAGAAATGAAAGTGTGGAAAATTTTTGTAAAGCTGAACACAATCCATCAGACTCGTATCCACTCAGTGTCCACTGAGAGCAAGAAGTTTTCACTCCCCAGTTACAACCACTCGTCTGTTCTTACTCAGCAGATTCAACATGGATTTAAATTAAAGCTCCACCAAACATCTGTTTTCATTTCTGTCTAACATGTTGATAATTTTTCAGAAAACTGATGTTTTGTTTGTAAAATATTTGGAATAAATTCCAGAGAAGAAGGTGGTGTTTTGTGATGAACAACATTTAGTTAAAAACCCTTTCAGATATTTAGTTTACCAAGCAATAAGTAGACTTTCTGCTGATCAGCGGATAAATGGACTGATTCTGGCAGCTCTAAATGAGCTGCAGAGTAAAGTTCATGTAAACATGCTGGAGGTCAAGACCTTGTTGTTGGTAAGACTGACTTTTATGTACTAAACTAAAACCTGGAGGACAGTAGCCCTCAAGCGTCAGAGTCTGTGACCTCTGATCTGCAGATTGTAAGATCATCCACAGACTGAAAGAATCAGGAGTTGAGGAGTGAATGAGGATAATCTGTATGCAAGAAAAGAGGCTGGATGCTGGTGAGCTTCTGTATTATAAGCAGACATGATTTTCTACTGGAAACCACTGCATGGACTCAGGAAGACTTCCAGAAACCACTGTCTTTGAACATGTGCTGTGCTATGCTGTGCTGAAAAGTACATGGAGGTTTTAGAGCAACATCTGCTCCCATCCAGACTACGTCTCTTTCAGGGAAGGCTTTGCAGATTTCAGCAAGACGATGCTGAACCACATCCTGCATCCATCACAGCAGCCTGGCTTCAAAGGAGAAGAGTCTGGCTGCTGAACTGGCCTGCCTGCAGTCCAGATCTTTCACCAATGCACAACATCTGGAGCATCATGGAAGCAGAAATCCAGCAACCAAGGTCCAGGACTGTAGAGCAGCTAGAATCCTGGATCAGACCAGAATGGGACAACATTCCTCTCCTAAAACTCCAGCAACTGGTCTCCTCACTTTCCAGACGTTTCCAGACATGTTAGAAAAAGAAGATGCTACACCATGCTGAACACCACCCTGGAACTACTTTTTACACCATGTTGAACGTCACCCTGGAACTACTTTTTACACCACACTGAACATCACCCTGGAACTACTTTTTACACCGTGCTGAACATCACCCTGGAACTACTTTTTACACCATGCTGAACGGCACCCTGGAACTACTTTTTACACCATGCTGAACATCACCCTGGAACTACTTTTTACACCATGCTGAACATCACCCTGGAACTACTTTTTACACCATGCTGAACGTCACCCTGGAACTACTTTTTAGACCATGCTGAACATCACCCTGGGACTACTTTTTACACCATGCTGAACATCACCCTGGGACTACTTTTTACACCATGCTGAACATCACCCTGGGACTACTTTTTACACCATGCTGAACATCACCCTGGAACTACTTTTTACACCATGCTGAACATCACCCTGGAACTACTTTTTACACCATGCTGAACATCACCCTGGAACTACTTTTTACACCATGCTGAACATCACCCTGGAACTACTTTTTACACCATGCTGAACGTCACCCTGGAACTACTTTTTACACCATGCTGAACATCACCCTGGGACTACTTTTTCCAGATGTGTTGCTGCATCAGATTCACCATCAGCTCATATTTTCCATCACACAGTAAAATGTCTCAGTTTCATCCTCTGACATGTTGTTTATCTTCTACTGGGAATAAAATATGACCTGATGAGGTTTATAAATCAGTGAATTCTGGTTTTCCACACTTTTACACAGAGTCCCAACGTTGTTGTAGCTGGAGCTGTTTATGTGAAACAAGGTGGAGGTGGATTATGATCCAGGAAATATGTTGCAACACAGAACTTAAAACCTGAAAAACCTGGCTGACTGTTTTTACTGTGAACATGAAGAGAAAGTCAGAGTTCAAGTTGTTCTGTAGAGCCGCATTCGCGCCTCATTACACATCAACAAAACCACAGTTTGATCCTCAGAGAAATAACGATCTGATCATCATGTAGATTTGTCTTCAAACAGCAGAGATCAAAGTTGGAGCTGAAATCAGAAGTGAACACGTTCTCCAAACATTCCAGAAACAAAGAGGAAAGTTCACACTTACAGTTTGTTCAGAGAAGAAGAAGAAGAAGAATCTCCACTGATACACAGGTGAGCTGCTTCCTGGAATGAGTCACATTTCTAGCTGTGATGGAGGGAGGACAGGTAGGAGGAGGACAGGTAGGAGGAGCAACTTCAGATCTTTCTCCTCCTCTTTACAGTTTACAGACTTACAGAAACATGGCTGACATGTTTTAGTCAGTTTAATCCTAAAGTTTCAGATTTTTCTCATCAGTCTTGTTTTCATCTGGAAATCCACACATCACCTGTCTGGTTCTTTATTTTCCATCATCATTCAACTTGTCTCATATGAAAGTAGAATGTGATCAGCTTAGTAATCTTTGGGGGGGTGTGGGGAGGAGGGATCACAGTTTGATCCAGACACCTGTACAGCCACATTGGCTCTACTCCACCACTTCTTCCTTCTGGATCAGTTCCAGCAGGAAGTGATGTAATCAGCAGATTGGGGCCACATCTGGTGGATGTGTGGTTCGGTTCAGGCAGCCATGTTCTCCTGCCTCTTCTTCTGGATGATGGATCAGCTGACTGGCAAATGTGGAAAACATCCTTCTATGTGAGTGTGTTCAGAGGATGAAGAGGGAAACAGAGTTACAGTTTTTACCAACATTCCCTGAAACCTCCACCATTTTCTCACAAACACAAACCCAACAAATTCAAACTACGTTCACAAAAGCCCCGACTTTACCATGAAAACCACACAATCACCTGGAAACCAGTTCAGAGCCAAACAATGATGATGGAGATGTTCCACCTGTACGCTCTGAACCAACAGCTGGTCTGATCACATCATCACATACGTGTGTGTTCAGGTGGGAGTTGTGTGTAAAAAAATAATACAATTTTATTTATAAAGCACTTTTCATGCATCAACTAACACAAAGTATTTCCACAACGAAACACAAGTATCACACACTCAAGTTAGAACTGTTTAGTTAACACACACACGTTCTAACTTGCTCTTTAAATGCAGTCAGACATAACTTGAATAGAAATTGTGGACAGTGACATATGTGGGGACCCACAGGCATGTTGGGCATAGTGAGATGAACGGTGGACTGTGAACATTTAGCGTTCACTTCCCCCTCTTGCTGGTCTGAACCATCGCCCTCTCACCCAGGCCTACAGAGGACTGATAGAGAGCATCCTCACCGCAGGCATCACTGTCTGGTATGGAAACACCACACATCAGAGTGGAAAGCTCTGCAAAGAGTCATAAAGACTGCGGAGAGGATTATAGGCACAAAACTTCCTTCCATGGACTGTATGTACGAGCAGCGCTGTCAGAAAAGAGCTGAGGGAATTATCAGAGACTCACTCCATCCCGCTCACCCTCTGCTCAGACACAAACACTGCACATACAACCTCAAACACAGCAGAGCGGACAGTATCAAAACTCACAGGACTCGCTTTTTTAACAGCTTCTTCCCAGCCACAGTCAGACTGATGTCAAAACAAAACTACTGAACTTATGCAAAATGCAAAAAAAAAGACACCATCTCACTTTTATTACATGTGCATGTGCAATATCTGACCTACACTATCATCACCTGTGAAACAGGATGATGTCTTTTATATCCCCTCCTGTATAATGTGCAGTTCCTCTGATCAGTGTTCAGTTGCTTGAGAATGTCATGTGCAATATTCTCCCTCTACCCAGTCCTCTATCTCACAATACCTTCTGCTCTTGTACAGCGCTGTATAGTGTATAATAGTATGGCTACATACTATATTTTATATTTTTTTGTATTCATACATTTTTTTGCTATAGTTTATTTTCTAATGTGTACAGTGTTCATTTATTCTTGATTCATCTCCCCCCCCCTACTACTTAAACTGTGACTCTGAAAGAGCCCTGCACAAGAATTCCAATGTACCTTGACGTTTTGGTTTTATGTACAAATGGCAAATAAAGAACTTTGAACTTTGAACTCTTGGTTCTAAAAATGTGTTTTTGTTAAATTTGATTATATTTATTTAGATCTAGTAGACAATATGTACACTCAAAGTAATAACAGTAGTTTTCAGGGAGGTAAATTAAAAGAGTGAGTAAATTCACACAGGCACCTTGGGCAGCTTAGGGGTCCTTCAGGCTGAAAAATGGGGATGTGTTATTCAGTAAGCCCCAGTAGTCTGCAGTGTGCCGCCAGATGTTCATGTGCTTGTGTTTGTGTGTTGCAGAAATAAAAGAGTAAGAATGTTTTTCACACCCACGCACGCTTGGGAGTAACTTTTTTTGTCCAAGTGTGCAACACATAATCTGACCGAGTTCACCTTCACATCCTTTATTTACAAATGTTCAGTTCAACACTCAAAGATAAATGAATGTGTTGCTGCTTCCTCTGTAATTCTTCAGGTTCTACGTCTTCTATTTCTACCAGCCCTGACAGTTGAACCACTGGGGCCTGCACTGACATGGGTGGAGCAGTAGGACTACTGGAACTATATGATGGGGTCATGAACTGGGATATAATTTTGTAGATCCTAGAACTTGTGGGGTGTCTTTGGGAGGATCCTGTATGTCTCCGTTATTAGTCCTAATGATTTTGTCTAGAGCAGTTAATACTGTAATACACTGACAGTAATGCATATCTATCAGTGGTCTTTGTGACTGTCTCATTTAGTTTTGTCTTGACTGTTTTTACTCTCTGAGAATTCCCTCTGAGCATTATCCTGATATCCTGGTGAGCCTGTTGAAGTCCAGCAGTTAGAGGACTTTTACCGGCCTAACTTTGTGGTTCTGACGGAAAAGCTTTTTATCTTGGAGACCCTTTTTAAATTGCCGTGGAACCTTTGACATTTTCTTTTATTTTACATTCAGCAGTAATTATTTCAACTAAAAGTTGCCACACTTCTCCCAAATTATTTGGCTTTGCTTTAGTCATGTCTCACAATTATTAATGCAAAGCTGATTTCAGCAGGTTGAATGGATGCAGTTCCTTGTTTGTGGATCTAGTTCAGAAGCTTCTACAACAGTCCTGGGGATTGTTGCACCAAACTACAGGACGTTTTATCCCGATCCCACACCCAGTTTTAATTCAACCAGGAAAAGAGACACAAAAAACAACAAATCCACCAAATGACCCACAAAACTCTTCAGAGAACAGAAACCTGAGTTACTGTTTTAAAGTTTTCAAATGAAGACTCACCCAGCCCTCACAAACAGACTTTTTCTTTCACGCTAACCCTTCAGACGGTGGGCCTCTTAAGCCCCATACACAGTGTTTACACTGTTTTCCTTCTTTTCATACTTATTCTTTTCAGAGAAGGGCCTCTAACCCTTCGGACGGAGGGCCTCTAAACCCAGATTTTTACCTTAAATATTGTTTGTCTTCGATCTGTATTACATAATAGACACGTGTTTTTCAATGACGGCAACTTATTTTAATGTAGTCAGTCATGAAGAATTTAATTTAAAAGGTTTCTGCTTACCTTTTTTTCTCTGATGTCACAATTTATTGTTGTCATTGAAGTCTGGATGTCTTTCTTTAGGCTCCGTTATCAGCCAATCTATTCAGAAGAAAACTCATGTTAAAATAATATAATATAAGAGATTTCTAAATAAAAATGACTCCTTGTGTTTTCTCCTTTTTGATCACATCAGGTTAAACATTTTCATAAAATATCTGACTCCAATGAAACTTTACCCACTCAGCGGTATTCGTTAAATCAGAAATGATGAGGATGATGTCAAAGATCAGGTGAACAGTTTATTAAAAGACCAAAAGCAATACAATTATAGCGTCTTCCAAGTGCAAAACTCTAACACCAACAGTTTGCTGGGACTTTAAACTTATTCTGGACTCTACAGCTGTCAGGCTTAGTAACACAGAAACCATCAGAACTGGCAACACAAACACTGTTAAACTACACATGGCAGACCAGCCAAAAAACCCAAAAACCCAATCAGCACCAATCCTGGAGCACGAACCCCAGACACCCCACACCAAAGACCACCTGGACTCCAGCAGAGGAAGCCCCACTGTTTCAGCCACACACCCTGAACAGTATCACCCCCCTCTTAATTTTACAGATTTATTCTGATTGTTCTCTTTCTCTCCAGATTCTCCAGTAGGAGGTTGATCCTCCCTCTCTGGTGGCTGCAGGCAACATACAGCCGTATAAAACTCTACAGAGTCACATTTTAAACAAATATCCCAGTTCAAACACTGAAAACTGATGTCTCATAAACTAACATGAATACATCACATCTCTCTTTTTTCCTGCTTCATTTTCTCTCATCCTGTTTCAAAGTTTCTTCCTGCAGGGATATAAAATAAAGTTTCTGTCTTTCTGATCATTTTATTTACTGTTAAAGCAATAAAAGAAGCTGGAAATGAGAAAGACTCACAGCAAACGCTGACGGACTCAGTCCTGCTTTTCCTCAGAGATTGAAGAGTTTGGTGAGTGGATCTGCAGAGCTCTGCCAGATGGAGACTTCATTACATCTCTGCTGCAGATACTAACTGATGCTCCAACAGGAATGCTTTAGGAAGACGTTCCTCTTTGTTCTGGGTTCCTGTTCAACCTGAAGGTTCATTTCTGTGGAACATTCTGCTTTCTGATGGAGGGAAGATAAAATACCTGAACACACAACAGAAAACAGAAGTCAACGGCCATGTGTACATGAAAGTTTTAATTCCCCTTTAATTCAGAATTAAAAACTTTAAAAACACTTGATTCCTAATAAAAATCACCATTCTGGATTAAAATTAAATCTGAAGAAAGTGGATGTTTTATTCTGATTTTAAATCAGAAGTGAATAATTTGTAAAAGTGTACATTTATTTCTCTTTAAATTAACTCCAGTCATTCTGAGCATGCTTGTTTCCTTGTCCTGTCACGATGATGCACAAATTACACACTCTGGTCTTGTACATGAAATGTGCTGTCCAAACAAAAAACACATTCTTTATTTACAAATGTTCAGGTCAACATTCAAAGAGAAATGAATGTGTTCATTTGAGCTGGTTCATGCACAACTCTGTACTTCAGCAGGAAGAAAATCTGAACAAACACGTCGTTGTTGTTTTGGGACTTTTTGTTTTCACCACCTGAAGAATTCCTGTAATTTTACTGCAACAGCTGTCAGATGATCAGATTCCTGTTACACTCCACACTTACCAAGAATGACAAACACACCTCTGCAACGTGTCACCAGCCCTGAAACATTCTCGCCTTCTCTCACCCCATAAATATGTTTCTAGCTCCGCCCCTGCTGCACAGTAAAAGGATCCAGGCAGGTTTTTCAAGATGGCAGAACCTCAGAAAATTAGTCATTATAAAGCAAAGAGCCAGAACTGTCCATCCTAAGACGTATCTGCTTCTAAAAGCTGGTAAACACATCATTTCATTCATAATGTCGTCTCAGTGATTCTCCTCCTACAGTGGAGGAACTACATGAAGCCCTTAAACATATGTCCTGTAACAAAGGACCAGGCGGCTTCTCAGCAGAGGTCTATACAAAGTTTTGGACACTAGCACCTACATTTTTCAACATGGTGACACAAATAAAGGAAAATGGCTGTACCCCCAAAACATGATGCCTGCTACCATTATTGTACTTTTAAAACCAAGCAAAGACCCCAGACGACCATCTAGTTACCAACCCATATCACTGATACATGCTGACATTAAAATAATCTGTAAAGCAACAGCTGGAAGGCTGGAGAAAGTAATGGATGGACGTCCATGTCCCTCCCTGCCTGCTTGGTATCTGGCGTCTTACTTATGGGAGAGACAACCAGTGATTGCAATCAAATACAATTAGGCTCAGGTGCGTCCATCTGCAGCGTGTGTCTTTGTTTAAAGTTCATGATCAGGCAACCATCCAAGTCCAACACACATAAAACACCAGAAATAAAATCATTAAAATACCTTTAAAATAAAATAAAAAATTAAAATATCAAAATTACCCTATGGTGCTGTAAAAACTAATGTTTTGCATGCTGTGACATTTTATTTAATTTCTATTTTTCTTTAAAGTTTGTTTTTAATAAACTTGTTATTGCTTCCTTCACCCTGCTGTTATTTTACCCAGAGGAATAAAGAAGGAATAAAACATTCAGCAGCAACAGATTTTAGAATATCAACAACTCAAATCCGTAATAAGCACAAAATTCCTCTTCAACCAAACACACCTGGAACATCCTCCCATGGCAGCAGAATTTATCGATCTCTGAACTCCAAAGCTTCTATCAAACATATACAGATTAATATAAAAACTAGAGGACTCTATCTCCTTACCAACTTCAAACTGGGAGACAGGTAATCCATTAAACCTGCTGGTCAACCAGTTTAGCTATAAATATGTCTAAATGCCTTCAGTATGACAGACAGCCCAACTCTACAACTTATACAAAATCCTTCATAAAACCCCAGGATCTAGGGTCTGCCTCCATCCAGACTGGGGAGACCTGTCTGGGCTGGGGGGGATCTTGGTCGCCCTGGGCATCCCATCGAGGTTGTGCTGCCCTGGTGGCTGACTGGGGACCTGGGGATTTCCATGTGTCCATATGAGGACAGGGACGGGGCTCTGCCGGGAGATATAGGTGGCTCTTGGGCCAGCGGGGTGCTGGTACCCGGTGCCCGCCAGCATGCTTGTCGTTGTCCTGTTCTGCTCAGCCCCCCTGCCCAGAGGACCCGGGGGACTTCCTTTGCTCTGAGCTGGGTTGGTGCACAGCCGTCTCTGCTTTGGCTGACCTTGGCTCTGTGGACCAGACTTGGATCTAAGACTCCTCCCTGCCATCCCCTGATGTTTCGGGGTTGGGTGTCATGAAATGAAATGAATGAAATGAAAAATACTTTATTAATCCCAAAGGGAAATTCAATATTCATATTCAAAATTCATCGCAGTCCCCTGGCGAGCACATGGTTCATCCCTGTTGCTTGGTCACACTTACACATTCACACGTGCATGCACTCTGAGGTGGTCTTTTCTCCACCTGCTTTTGGCAAGTTTCTACTGGTGGTTTTGTGTCTGTTCACATCATGTGACAAATAGAAAATGAATATTATCCAGTTTATAAAGTTCCAGTCAAATAACACTGTGCCAAGCTTTGTAATGGCTCCATTTCAAGTTTTTTATTGGTCTGTTCAGAAACTTTGTCTCTAAATGTGACTCCAATCTCAAACCTCCATGTTGACATGGAAAGATATTTCTTTTATACAGGTTCCTGGTAGGAAAAATTGTCCCACAGGAAACATTTTATTGAAGCTTCTGGCTCTGGAGAACTCACTAAACTGCCATAAAGAAATAATCACGTTAACATTTAACATCCTTTGTTGAACAGAAAGACTAAAACAAAAACATCCTTAATGCTAAATTTGTGGACTCTGATGTGAGACTAGAAGTTGGGAGAAAAACCGTCTAACAGCTGAAGAGTCAAGCAGAAACAAACATTTCACATTACATGTGCAACGACCCGCAGAAACAAAGCTTCAGCTTTTATGCAGGAGAAAAATAGAGCCCTGCTCGGCCGCTAGAAGAAGCTTGTTTCAGATCATTCACAAAGTAGAACATATATGTAGAACTTACCAGATGAGCTGCCCTTCTTACTGTACAATATGCCACATGTGTCCATCTACATTTCATAGAAGCTGCACTCAGACGCTCATGAAGATGTTCATGTAAGAGGAAATGGATTGCACATCACATTAAATCACATCCATGAACTTCTTCTAATTGTTATCCAGAAATCAGTTATTATACAGATCATTTAGAAGCACACAAGTTTCATGTAAATGTGAGTTTCATCAGACTGAAAGTTCTGCTTCGTCATTGCCGGGCTGTCCAGCTCCAGTCCTCCAAGGCTGAACTTGTGCAGGTTTTAAGAGATTTCCTTCACCAGCACACCTAATTCACTTTAAATGGCTTTTCTCAGCAGCTTGTTTTTAAAGTTCTGCCAAAGCATGTTGAGCCATTAACCTGATTCAGGTGTGCTGCAGCGGAAACATCCAAAACCTGCAGGATAGTGGCCCCTGATGAGCAGCCTGGGAGACCCCGTCTTATTGTAAACTTCATTCCAGTTTGTTGCAAAGCCAGAAGATTCTTTCACTTAGTGGCTCATGTGGATTTTACATCATTGTACAGTAAAAATAAAGCAGTAAGACTTAATGAACCCTAAAACTTTTCCCAAAACATAAAAACTGCAAACAAACAAAAGAAGCAGTATTTCAAAGTGTTTGTTGGTTGATCCGTTTGAAAAGCAGGCGATAAAATCAAGAGGAAAATAGTGAGCTGTAGATAAATTTAAAAGTGGAATAGTGTCTGACTAAAAAGCTGCAGTGAAGTTCGATTTCAACATTACTTGCAGAAAGCAGCTGAAAATGTGAAGTGTTCTTCACATCTATTAACTTCAGTTTGACAAATATGCAGCAGGTTTGTATTTATTCTACAAAATCACATAAAAACAAGAGAAAAGAAGAAAAGTTTCATGTTGCTTTGTGTCATTAACTGAACATGAACTTGACCTTAACACAGAACACTTTGATCCAGACCTGTACACATATTACGCTGGGCTAAAACCAAGGGTCCCGCCCACCGCAGAGCCCCTGTTTTCCTGAAGGTCTCCGTATGAGGTCTGCAGCGTAGCTTCAAGCAGTTAGTGCAGCTGTTTGCAGCGGCAGCTTTGCAGCTTCCTGAATCCTCCTCTTTGTGGAGGAGAGAACCCAGTCGGTGAAGGAGTGTTGACTCCTGTGGAAAAGGCGAGAATCGTTCCCAGTTTCTGTTCCTTCCTCATCTGGTGGAAAAGGAAGAAAGACACTGGACAATAAACAGAAAGCAGAACATCTCTTACTATTCTAAACTGACACACAACGACCAGACGCAGCTAAATATTTCAGTTAGAAGAAGAAATGGTCAAATTCCATGGATTTACTTCTGCGTGTGTCTCCAGAAAGGAAGAACTTCCTCAGCAGCTTCTGTTGCTGCCAGCTGGAGATGGCGGATAATGAAAAGACTGTCGGCCACATCAGCTGAGAGGCTGCAGGAGACCAGCACAGAAGAGCTGAGCTTGGATTTAGTCCAGCACACCAAGTGTTTTCAGTCCATCTCTGAATCTAAGACAGAGACAGACAGATTGAAGAAGTTTTTATTGGTTTAAAAAGAAAAAAACTCAAATAAAATTCAGTAAAAATGCAGAAAAAGACGACATTTACACGTTAAACTGAAAAGTATGTGAAAAGTCAGCAGTTGGTTTCTTTAAAAGCTGTGTTGTCCAGACTTTGGTGATCGGCATCTCTGTAGAGCACCAGATTCCCTCATTATTAGATCTCAGTCAAATTCCAGAGCAAAGCCCCACATTTACTCCTCGCTAGAAATTTAACACGTCTTCAGTTTGTTCATAGACACAAAGTTTAAAGAAAGTTCATGAAGAGCTGACGTTACAAAGATTAGTGCTGACTGACAATGTTTAGCTTGTTTCACCAAGAGAGCAGAACATCCCAGAATCCGCTGTGTTGGTCTGATGGACAGAACTTTCCATTTCTAGACTTTGTGTATCAGATCTGCATCCAGCTGCTGTCCAGCTGCAGTTTGGCTGAAATCAGTCTGTTGCCACATGCCGTCAGAAACTCTAGGCTGGAAAACATCAAGTACAATGTAGAAAAGTTTCAAGTAAACAGTCCTTAAAAAACACAACAACAACAAACTTATTAATGCACAACACGCAGCTCCAATAAAGCAGCGACACATCTGCTTGTTTTCCATCCTTCACGAGGACATGACTCAGCAGGTCTACCGTCAATAACATGAGTCAGCAGGAATTTACAGGAATTTACCACATGTACTTTATTAATTACTACATGAATCATGAAGGTAAATCCATGTCAGTAGTCAGTACAGCACGTTTACACATCGATAGAAAGAACAATGACATATAAGTGCAGACCTGACATCAGCTGACAGCTTCCCTCCAAAGGCGTCTCTTATTGGTTCAGGAACTCCGTTGGTCCCAGATTTCTGGAATTCAGATCCGTTCAGTTCATGCCCTCGTTCAGCAGCTTCTGCTTTGTGCCACGTTTGATGACAGAACAGCTGGATGTCCTGGAAGAAGGACGACGTCCTTGTTTCCAGTATCATGATCCTGATTTTAGCCTGAAAATAGAACACATTCATTTTATAGTTAATATTTGATGTTTGTAGAAAGTTCCCACAGTTGTTAAATGTTAAATGAATCATGCAAACCTTCACTAACTAAATCAAACTCTAGCCAGTGTAAATACTTTGAGACGTCCTCATGTTGCCGTGGTTACGGGCGGAGCAAACGGCCGCTAGTTGTGTTAAACACACACTAAGCTCCAACAGTGATGTGACTGGACTGATGGAAGCAGTTTCCAGAACTCTTTATCTGAACTGACAGAAACATGTTTGATAAAACTCAGCCTAAAAGAAAAGTCACTTTTCTTTGTGTTTTACTAAAAGACTAAAAATAAAAGAGCAGCTTCATTTTACCAGCTTTATTTTTATCCCATCAGCTTGTGAATAAACTAATTATGTAATGTGTGATCCAGATAAGTGGTGGAAAGACGACTGTAACAGCTGCTCTGGTGAGGAGAGTGTGTTATTAAAATAGTCCCATTAACTGGGGCAGGAAGAATGGAGCAGACCCCCAACTGGACCGGGTCTAGAGTCTGCAGGTTATTAGGTGTGAACGCAGCCTCCAGCAAAGAAAGACTTTCTGTCCTCTGACAACATGTCATACAACACGTTATTCCCCAGCTGCCACTGCTGATGCTTCCATGACTCTCAGAAGTGTGTTTCTCTTTAATGGGAGCAGCAGCACAGCCTGCAGCTACATGAGCAAACACACACTACAGGACGGACTTAGTCCACTGGAACTAACACTTGGAGATTCTATTCACATTTTATTTTCACCTTTTCCTCGGTCGGGACGTCCAGCTGCCAAAGTGTTTGTGAGTCTTGTGTCTTAAAGACCGTGGCGACCCTCCGGTCCAGGTCTTGAGTACATGCCTGGACTGCTGAGGCTTTAGGTCTGAAGAGTTCTCTCATCTGATGCTGGACCCGGTCTGAGTTTTATTAGGGACGGATGAACCGTCCTCTGCTGCTCAAGAGACCAACACAACCATGTCATGATGAAAGATTTCTGAAACCACTGCGTCTCATTTCTTCCATCCATGTCAGGCGGGAACTAGAGACGACCTGCACCTGCTTCTCAGCCAATCACAGCGCAGCATAAACTGCCTGCCTTTTCCACCAAACTCCTTCCGTTTCCACCATATCTTTCCTCACACACACACACACACTCTTCTTCTACATACATGTTCTATTCTTACATGCAGATATTACCGTATTAACTACGTCCACTGAATTAGAGAAAATAAATGAAAGAGGGAAAGAAAATGTGAGCATGTGAGAGTAAGAATATATGTACAGTATGTGAGAGAGAAAATGTGTGTATGTGTGAATAAAACTGTGTGTGTGTGAGGATGAATTATGGCCTATACAGCTCCTCATACCTGTCTGTCCACTTCTACCTCACCTGTCTAGTTTCCTCCTGTCAGCAGCATCTTTTCATCTCCTCCATCATGTCCTCACTGAGGAGTCTCATATTAAAGTAGAAGCAGGTCAAAGTGGTGACTGGTCTCTTAGAGGCTGGGGGTGAAAGCTTCTCACACACAAGGAGCTCAGACATTTCATTCATTTCCCTCATGTTTGATGAAGCTGCTTAAAAACAGTCAGATGTAGAGGAGAAGGGATTAGATGGAGACAGAAGCCAAACCTGACCCCCCTCCTCCTTTCAGAGTGGAGCCTATTGGAGAGCGATGGCTGAGACCAGGTCTGAGAAAGTGTGTGTGTGTGTTTTCATTGGATTCATCACTTTCAAAGTCAGCATCAAAGTGTCAATAGATCAACACCTGAATCTGGATTGGTTCTGTTCTCTCCATCAGATTCCTGGAAAGTCAATGGAAGCAAACACGGTGAACAGGAAGCTCCACCTGTCTGACAACAACAGGAAGTTTCCATTAGTGGACGTCCCTCAGTCATGTCCTGATCATCCAGACAGATGTGATGGCGCCCTCTTCAGGTTCTGTGTGGAAATGTTCTGACTGCTCGCTGTTACTGGGATGTTAGTGGAGAGGAGACGTTTGTCAGTGAGTTCCAGAGGAACCAGAAGGAGAGGAACCAGTAAAGACGGCGTGTTGGGAGGAAATGAATCCTCATGGAGTCTGAGCTGCTCTCATCGTCATGGTTACGCTGTCTCTCACAATAACAGATGAACAGCATGTCCTCCTCCTCCGTCTCCAGCAGTAGCAGCGTATGTGGAGCGTCCTGCTGGAACTCTGTCCTTCTACAGAGTCTCCTCTGACTCTGATCTTCCTCCACATCTTCATCAGCACCTTCATCATCCTCTGCTTCCTGGGTTTGGCTTCTTGTTCAGCTGGTTTTCTTCCTCAGTGTTTGTGTTGTGTAAAGAGTTTGATCCTGTCAGACATTATTAACCAGAGTTCAGTCTGGAAGCGTCTGTCTTCTTCAGAAACAGCCTTTCAGATTCACGTATGAAACTCTTCTAGATGATTCCTTGGATGTTTCCTGTTTTCCCTCCTTTAAAGATAGAAGCTGGGATTCTTCCAGGATCAACTGGACATGGTTTGTGTTTAGTTCTTGTCAGTTTCACTTCATGATGCTGGAAATGAAAATCCTCCCAGTGCGTCGCTCTGTTTGCCTCATTCTGTCCTTCATTTGACTTTTTCACTCTTTCACATGTTGAATTAGAGATTTTTTCACATCAGAAATAGTTTCTGAAACAAAAAGTCGAATGTTCAGTTTTCCCATTCTGTCTCCAGATGTTTGACTTTGGATTAAATTCTTCAAACTCCACATTTCAAATAAACTTTCATGAATCTGTTTTCAGTCAGCAGGTGAATTTTAAATGTTTGAGCTGAAAACTTTCACTGTTTCATTTAAATGTAGTTTATCAGCTTCAGTCAGCTTCATGTTTCTTTAAATGAAGATTTTGATGCTTTTATTTGAACATTCCTGACTTTCTTACAGGGATAATTGAAGGTCGGAGCTTCTACCTCACCTGGCAGTAAAAGCTGAACCTGCATGAACCATCAGGGAATTTAAAGATGGAAAAGCAGCTCATTTGTGCACATTGAAATAATTCAGACCTTTAAGGCCTTTGTGAAGTATTGATGCATGTAGCGGCTCAAACAGGGAGAGCAGCTGCTAATCCTGCCATCACCTCAACCAGAGTTTACACTTCAGAGCTAAACTAGAAACTTCTGCCATTTCTACACAATCAAGCCAACAGTGATGCTGAAGCAGAAGAGCTCATTTCTGACAAACCTTTACACGGAAAAGAAGCAGCGACACTAAACCAGCAGAGGAAGTCTGAGGAAACCTTTTAGAAACACTCAGCTTCTAAAATCAGCTTCAACATGAATCACTGATGGGATTAAAAGATGTTTCCATCAGCAGCAGGAACAACAGTTTCCTGCACTTTGTTCTGATTCTAGCTGCCATTTTATCATAGAAAGAAGAGCCAGCAGGACCTGAGACTGGACTCATGAGACTGGACCGCTGTAGCCATGCACACACAGCTGGATGATGCAGATGTTAGAGGGAACGATGGAGACTCAGAGGAGAAAAAGCTTTGATCCTCTGAGTTCAGAGCTCATCTCATGGCTGTTTGAAGGCTCATCATGATCTAAAGTTGGACTTAAACCTGAATCCGAGTTCAGTGTGAACAGTTCTAATGAGGCTCAGATGATGCATTAATCCCAGCAGGAAAAACATCTGGAACGTTCTGGCCTTTCCATCAGATTCTTTCCTGCTATCAACATGTTGGTGCTTGTGTTGTGATGATGTCGTTTCAGACTGGAAACTTCTGGAAACTGCATCATGAAGATTCTTGTGTTCAAACTGGAACAAAGACGTGACAATAAACACATTTCATTCTCCTCCACTTCCTGTGTATGAGCGTGACGGCCAGCCACACATGCTAATATCTCCATCTCACCACCAGTAGATTTCCACTTTCATTGTCTCTGCAAGCAGAAGTCTAAACACGATACACACTATTTCACACACCTCTTTCCTTCCTTTCATTCCTCATACCTACAATATTGAACACACCTTCACGCTGTGAGGTCAGATTATGTTCGTATTCATGTGTTTCTTTTCTTTCAGGTACCTGAGTTCAGTCTCTCCTTCCTGGTGCAGCAAAGGCCTGGTCCAGGTCTGAGGACTGATAAACTACTGCAGCTTCATTGGATTCCACCACAACCCCCCTATGACACTGCAGAGTCATTGGGGGGGTTTGGGTTCATTTTGAGGTTGGTTCAAAATGTAGTAGCCATTTTATTTCCCCTCTTTGTGTTTACTTTGGCTTTTCTAAACTGGTATTTAACTTCCTGTTTGATTGTTCAGGAAGTTTGTTTCTGTTCATTTATTCCTTCATTTCTTTCACTTCTCTTTACTTCGGATTTTCACTCTACTTCTATTTATTTGGCCTCTTGTCAGGCTGTTTAGTTAAATCCTGGCTGTGGTGACAGGTTTCAGGTTTTGGGGTAAATGAAGCAGTTTTGAAGCAAACCTGCATCCTGCTGCCTTACTGCTTGGTCCCTGACGGAGCATTAGAGGACAAATAAACGCTGGGAGGCCTGGAAGTGGACAGGTGGGACATCAGCATGATTACAAATCCAAACTTTGGTCCTAGAGTCGGGAACAGATGGAGGAAGACGAGGAACTTTCCAGGGATAAATACATAAAGCAACATATGGAGGCAAACACACGGCAGAAGCAGCAAATATGCAAGTTTGATCCCAAAAAGCCCAAAAAGTGGAAGTGAAGATCTAAATGAAGAAAAATAAAAACTTCTCAGTTTATTTTCTGCTTCCAAAAAGGCTCTAAAATCTACTTTCACATCCAGGAGCCGTTGCAGGGATTTCACTAAATATTTATTGTAGCTGGACATAGAATTTCACCTTAAACCAGATAATCTGAAGTTTTACGTTTTTATTTCCAGAGTAAAATCCACCTTTAAAAAAAGATAAAAACCAATGATTTCTCCCTCCAAAGTCATTTCTAAAGCATCTGTGACCTGGTCCCAATGACATCAGCTCAGTTTAGCTTTACAATGGTGGAAATACGCCTTCAGACAGTCTAGTGCTGCTTCATTCTGATCACATGTTCAAAGCGAACTCACTTGAAATTCCATCAAATGAAGCACAGAGCTAAAAGAAAACAGAGACGTCTGTTTGAGGCCATGAGGAGGTGGACAACTTTCCAGCAGCTGCTTTTATGTGTGAATCAAACACTTCAGGCTACTTTGTTAGCATGTATTCCTTCAGGCTGCCCACACACACATCTGAGTCTATTTAGTGGAAATACAAGTCTACTTTTCTTCAAGGCCTCAATACTGTGTCAAAGATTCCCACCGATATAAAATCCCCTGCAGGTACTATCGTCTCCCAGAGAAGGCCCCGTGGTCAAACCTCAGCTATGTGGAAGTTTCCTCTTCACTTTGCCCATGTGGGCTTTTCCCAGGATCTCTGCTTTCTTCCCAAAGTCCAGAAACCTGCATGGTAGGTTTGCTGCTTCCAGACTGGATGTTTTAATGTGGGCATGTTTGCTTTTTAACTGTTTTTACTGCAGCTGGAAGCTCCAGGCCACCATGACTGTAAAGCAGAATACTGATGTTTAACCCGTTCACACTTTGTTTCAACATGGCCTCCAAAAACCAGAGTTTAAGAAAAATTTAATACTTCACGTTTTTATCACAAGCTAAATGAAAATAAAAGCTGGTTAAATGTGTCTTGTTGGTTTTTCAGCGTTCTCTCATCAGTTGTAATAAACATGTAATAAATGTGTTAAAGCAGCGAGTGTGAAAGGGAGACGGCAGCTTTGCATCAGGCTGGAACGTGCTCATAATGACGGATCAAAGCTGGAAACATCACTGACAACTTGCACCATGCAGGAATTTACTGGAAACATTTTAACTGCACATAGAAACGTGCAGTTTAATAACTAATTCATCTGAGCTGAAACTGAGTCTAAATACAAGTTTTTATGACGTCTTTAAGCTGAATGGATCCACTGATTTCAGCATCAACTTTTCACTCAGCGTTTCTTCACAGGGAAAAGTAAAACATGTACAGGCCGTCTGAAAACATACTTCTGCCTGGATATAAGCAATAATCCCTGTTTACTGGTCAGAATGATGCATGCTGGGAAAAACATGACCGTGGCTGGACTAAAGTGAGGCAACCTGAAATATAAAAACATGTCAGAGTTCTTTAAAGGAAGCTTCAAAACTGAGCTTAAAGGTGCAGCGTGGAACAAAAACAAAGGTCACTGACAGAAAATGTCACATATCATCAGAAACTGCTTCTATTGGCATCTAAACACTTTACTAAAATAACATGTTTTATTCTTTTACAATGAGACGTTTATATCTACGTGGCGTACGTCCACAGACATGCAGCTGCCACATTTGTGCCACCATTTTTACTACGGTGTCTCTGAACGGACAAACTGTGTGAAGTGAGAACCCTCTCAGCTTTAAAACTGCAGTAGCGGCTTTGTTTGATAGGGGCAGGAGCAGCGTTTGGGATAAGTAAGCTCTTAAAAGCACCATAGAAGAAGACAGTCCACATGTAGACAGTGTGGAAGTAGCTACTGTAGTGCAGTCAACGCTGCACCTGAGGCCACCACAAACACCTGACCTGGACAGCACCAAGAGAGTCAACAATGACGTCTATTGTTCACAATAAACCTGTCCTCTGATGTTCTCCAGGTTCTGTCCAGACAGGTCCTTCTTCTAGTGGTCCTGGTCTCTTGGTGGTCTTGGTGTCAGCACTCTTTCTGGGTCTGCTGCAGCTGGACGTTACAGGTAGATGTGATGGATCAGGCCGACCCAGAGTTTCTTTCCATCAAACATAAAGAGAGTTCACACTCTAAACATGAAAGCTGAACATTTGTTCTTTTAAATAAAGAAATAAATAAATCTTTATTTGTATAGCACTTTTAAAAAACAAGGTTTACAAAGTGCTGAACAGCACACAGCAAAGTAAGGTAATAAAACCAACAAAGAAAAGACACATGCATGAGTACATTTCCACAGACAAATAGAAGTCTGACAATAAATAAGTCAGAAATAAAGTAAATAAGTAAATAAAAAGGTTATAAAAAGGCCAGTGGATAAAAGTGTGTTTTAAGAAGTGACTTAAAGATGAAACTGATGGTGCCAGCCTTATCTCCTCAGGCAGGTCGTTCCAGAGTCGAGGGGCTCGGAGCCAAAAAGCTGGGTCACCTCTGGTCTTGAGTTTGGACCCTGGCACGGCTAAAAGGGACCTGTCTGAGGATCTAAGGCTGCGGGGAGGCTCGTAGGGTGTCAGTAACTCTGTCATGTAGCCGGGTTCCAGACCTAAACGAGCTTTAAAAGTAATTAGTAAAACCTTCAAATCAATTCTAAAACATACAGGGAGCCAGTGCAGCGAGACTAAAACAGGGTCATATGTTGTCTTCTGCTAAAACCAGTGAGAAGCCGAGCTGCTGCCTTTTCAACAAGTTGGAGGCGAGAGAGGATTTATTGTCAAGACCGGAGAGGAGGGAGCTGCAGTAGTCGAGTCTGGAGAAAATGAGAGCATTGATAACTTTTTCTAAATCGGGCCGGGAGAGGACAGGTTTGATTTTACTGATGGTGCGGAGGTGAAGGAAACAGGACTGGGTGACTTTTTTCATGTGAAGATGAAAATTAAGATTGGAATCAAGTATAACACCCAGGTTTCTGGCAGAGGGGGTGATGTTAGAGGAGAGAGGACCAGGACTGTCTTCAATATGGGCGGTGGAGTGAGGAGGGTTGATGAAGATCATTTCAGATTTAGAACTGTTGACTTGTAGAAAGTTTTGTGTCGTCCAACTCTTCACATGGTTGAAACACTCGAACACAGCAGCTCGGCTTTCAGTGTCTTTGAAAGAAATTAGAACAAATAAATCACAAATAAAAGTCCAGCAAACAAAGAACTGAACACTTTTCCACAAGTCGTCCCGATCCTGGAAAACCCTGATTATAAACACGGATCCTAATTAAATACACAGAACACTAATGAAGTACATTAACTGGCCATAAAATATCTGGTATCTGGACGTTTCCTGGTCATGTTGACTGGGAATAAATAATTCTCTACATGTATTTATTTACCAGCCAGAAGGGACATTTTAAATGGAAATAAAAGCTAACAATCCTTTACTCTCAAACATGTTTATGGATCCATACGCTCTTTAGTGTGTACTTTTAGGTGTATTGAGGACTGGAGCGTCCTGGGACAGAAGTAAACAGCCAGAACCCAGTCCTCAGTGGAGAACTGCTCCAGTCTGACACAGCTGCCCAGAATGAAGGAGATCAGGAGCTTATATAGAGGAGTCTTCCTGACTGGCCAATCACAGAGACAACGGAGCTGCTGGCGACCAATCCTGGAAGAGGGCGGAGCTGCAGACACAGGATCAGCAGCCAATCACCTGCAAGCACTGGCACAGTCCATTTACTAACTGCTTCATGAACATGGTGGTATCATCTGCTCGCTGGGTGATTGCTGGCTGTTTGCCTCAAACATTAAGTTTCCCAAAGTCTACATGTTTGTAAGGGTCTTTTCAAAAAGCCCGACTATGTGTAGGGCTGGGCCATGTGGCCTATAACTGATATCAAGATTTGTTTTTTCACTTTAGCGATACATAATATATATCTTGATGTTTTAAATCTCTAAAACAGTAGTTCCCAATCTGGGATCTGGGACCTCCCCCAAAGAGCACAAGGGGTCCCTGTTAATAGTGTCTAATAAGCCAATATGAGCTGGAACGCAGGTGTATGACACTTAAATAAAATATTCATTCATTCATTTATAAATAAATGAAACCCAGTGTTTCCCTGATCATTATATTAGGGGGCGCCCCAACCCTCCAACATCAACCCCGACCAAAGAAAATCTACTTTATTTTCTATAATTACTCATTTAATAACTTATTTATTTTTACATGGAATTATTTTAATGTGTATTCAAATATTATTTTATTATTTAGGTTTTTTCTATTTTCCACAGATAGATAGATAGATAGATAGATAGATAGATGGATAGATGGATAGATAGATAGATAGATAGATAGATAGATAGATAGATAGATAGATAGATAGATAGATAGATAGATAGATAGAAACACAGCTTTATAATAGGTATTTGTCTTTAAAAAAGACTGTGTCAGAAACTGCAACTATTCAGGAGGAGAAACCAACTTGGAAGACGTGGCTGCATTCCTGCAAGAGGAAACAGCCGGTAATGGACAGATGCAAGGGTATCGATGGCTACACCTGCGTGCAGTACAGAGAGGATATGTGGTAACACAAGACACAGTAAGACAGCTGATCAAGCTGTTTGACCCTGAAGGCGTTGAACTCAGGCGGGCACGGCGCCTGAGACGCAGGCATCACCACAACAATGGCCCAACGCTCTATGGCATGTGGATTCTTATGATAAACTGAAGCCATATGGCACTGCCATTAACGGGTGCATTGACGGTTTCAGTCGCTATGTTGTGTGGATGGAAGCCTACAGAACAAACAACCACCCCAAAGTAATTGCGGACTATTTCATTACTTCCATTGAGCGCTTGAGAGGAAGTCCAGAGCGACTACGTGCTGACAGAGGTACTGAGAACGGCCACATCGAGAACATGATGGTCTTTTTGTGCAGGAATCAAGCAGATAGTTTAGCAAGAGACGATGTTTCCTCTACGGCTGCAGTACTGCAAACCAGCGGATGGAGTCATGGTGGAGAATCCTGAGGAAACAAAGTGCACCACTTTGGATAAACCTTTTCCAAACTCTCCAAGGTGATGGACGTTTCTCTGGTGACTTCTTACATAAAAGTCTTATCCAATTCTGCTTCCTAAATCTAGTTCAGGTAAGTCTCCAGACATCTGTCCTCTTATTCTTCTATAGCTTACTGTCTGTCATGACTGCCCCATGGCCAAAACACACGAACCAACATTTTAAAGGTAAAACCTAGTTTACAGAATAACAATGGGAATAGCAGCTAAATGCACGATGCTCTTCATGTGGTAATGATATAATAATGATGCACAAAGAAAAACAAAGCTGAAACATTTTTCTATTACATAGAATTAAAGAGTAAAACTGTGATGCTGAGAGGAGCGAGCAATCTTACTAAGCAAGTGAAAACTACATTTTGACAATAAAAGCTTTGGCAGTTTGAGTGGCAAAAGAAAAAGAGCATTTTGACCATAAACATGTTTCTACCTGTACGCGGGTCAGCACCTTGGAGAGCAGCGACTCGCAAAGTCCTGTCACCGTCAATTTTAACTTCATGTCTTTGTTCCGTGGCTTTATTACAAAAAATCCCACATCAGTTGGTTTTACGCAGCAACGGTTGGATTGTGTGTGTGTGATGCAAACATTGGTTTATATAAAAAGTTTTTTGTTTGTTTGTTTTTATGCAGGATGAACTTGATGAATTCACACAAGATAAGAACAAAGTCCGGCCATGGTGTTATTGGAGGTCGTCCTGTTCTCATGTACACACTTCCCGAGATGTATGGTGCCGAGGACAGCATGAAACCCGGTGACATGGTGGAGTTGGCCCTTTGCAAGCAAGAGTGTTCACCCAAAGGCCAAAACCCATGTGATGAAAGTGTGTTTGAGCTCTGCTGTCTTTTAATGCAGGAAAAAGGATGGATGCTCCTACAGATGCATCTTCTGCTGCTGAACTGTACACCTTATTAAGAAGTGAAATTATGATGAATATCTAAGGCTGGACAACTGTACCTGAGCTCTGGAGGAGCACTAATGCAGACTTCATCATATAAGACTCCATACAGGCCACATAATTAAAGCAGTATTCAAACAGACTGGATAAATGTGATGCTGTAAGATTCTATAACAAACTTGTACAAAAAAAAAAAAGTAGTGCTGGGCAACGATTAAAATTTTTAATCGCGATTAATCGCATTGTTACTCTCAAAATGTCTCTTTCCTTTAAAAGAAGGCCTACGGTTATATAAAGAAAATGTAGTAAATGTTGGTTTACTAACACGACATCAGGGGTCTCCAACCTGCAACTCTGGAGCTGCAAGTGTCTCTCTGGACCTTCCACAACGTCTCTAAATACGTGGCTAAAATATTTTTTTAAATCTTTCTTGTCATTAGGTTGGAAACCAGGAACTTTTTTTTCTTTTACTTTACATCATTTTCCACAAATATCTACATCCCTTAGAAGAAAGTCTGTTTATCCTCTTTTTTTTTATAAAGGTTTATGTTTTTCTTTATTTTAAAAACTATAAACAGAAATAAAAATGTGGTTCTTCAAAAATAACAAACATCCTATGGTGGCTCTTCATTAAAAATATATATTAAGTTTCCTTTTTGAAAAGTCTGATAACATTTGCAGCTCTAAAGGAGTTTTATTTAGCTGGCTGAGGGAAAAATGGCTCTTTGGATTGGAAAGGCTGCAGACCCCTGCACTAAACACATAAACAGGTTTAGCAGCAGTTTTCTCTTTAAACAGCAACAGTTAAAATATTTCTTCATATATATTTATAAAATCACATATCTATGAGAAAGAAGGATGAAATGTTCAGGATTTACTAACTAAAAGGTAAAAAGTCAGCAGGATGAATTTAAAGCTGTGAAGCTGCTTCCTTCTAAACACAGAAGGAACAATATGTGATGAATATCAGCATCAGGTGAACAGACAGAAAGCAGGATGAGAATCTCACAGCTTCTAGACGGTGAGGAGAGAGAAATATTCACAATATGCACAATAACTTCCATCCATGCACCTTCACTGCTTCATTATCCACATTTCTGCCTATAAATTCAACAACTGCACAGGTATATATGCTTCATCAGTACCACCCCTTCATAATAAAAAATGTGACAGGGTGGTAAATTTCAATATTATTTTGCTGCCAGTTCACTACATGGTAAGCTAGCTGACTCAGCATATCTGATTTCAATCTGAAATATCATTTAGTTTTCTTTAATATTGTTCATCTTAAAGGGAAAAAAAAAGTTTTCTTGATCTATTTTGCGTTTCGGGTTGGTGACATCAAGCTTGTCAGACCCCATCCAACCGATAATAACATCAAATATCAGATAATGTGGGAACTTATCTGCTTTTGAACTTGGCTCCTAGGCTCACATGATGTCATTTTCTGTTTGTGATGCTGTGTAAAATAAGAGTATATTCTTTACAGACTAAAAAGTAAGTGTGACGGAAACATAAGTTATACTAAGAGAGACACTCAAATTGTAATTTTTATAAATGAAAATAATATTTATTCTTTAGTAAATATAGTTCATAATGTCAAGAAAATCCCTCTTATCCTGAAAATAATAAAACATTTGTTTAAAAAAGTATATATATTTTTGTTAATATGTCACATGTATATTCCATGTGCTAATTAAAGATGATGAAAGATTGTATATTTTTCTTTTAAATGAGCATTGCCTCTTATTATGTGATTAAAAACACATATCTTAACAACTTGGAACTTTTCAAACACAGCTGGACACATTTTTATGGATTTTTAATGTCATCAAATGTTGAGGACTCAAATGGCACCAGTTATATAGAATAAGCCAGTTACATGCCCTCTACTGGCTGGTGGTGGAACTGCAGTTTGTTAAATACTACCCTCGTGTGGCTGATGCTGGAACTGCAGTTTATTTGTTGAGTTATTCTATGAAACGGGTATCATTTCCACTTTAATAAATCTTTTCCACAGGTATAAAATATTTTAATATTACCTTTAATTTTAATATTACTTATAATTATTCAGACCTGGGAGTGATTCTTGTGCCACCCTGTTATGGACAACATGCACACAATGACCAATAATACATTAAATCATTTCTCAAAACTGTGTGTTTTTATACCAGTAAATTGTCCTTTATTAGACATTAATATTTGAAAATGTAATTCAAGTTTAAAACAGCTGCACAGATATATATGCTTCATCAGTACCACCCCTTCATAATAAAAAATGTGACAGGATGGTAAATTTCAACATTAATTAGCTGCCAGTTCATTACATGGTAAGCTAGCTGACTCAGCATATCTGATTTCAATCTGAAATATAATTTTGTTTTCTTTAATATTGTTCTTCTTTAAGGAAAAAAAATTTCCTTGGTATATTTTGCGTGACGGGGTGGTGACATCAAGCTTGTCAGACCCCATCCAACTTATAATAACATCAAATATCAGATAATGTGGGCACTTGTCTGCTTTTGAACTTGGCTCCTAGGCTCACATGATGTCATTTTCTGTTTGTGATGCCGTGTAAAATAAGAATATATTTTTTACTGACTAAACAGTAAGTTTGACGGAAACATAAGTTATACTAAGGGAGACACTCAAGTTGTAATTTTTATAAATGAAAATAATATTTATTCTTTTAGTAAATATAGTTCATAATGTCAAGAAAATCACTCTTATCCTGAAAATAATAAAACATTTGTTTAAAATGAAATATATATTTTTGTTAATATGTCACATGCATATTCCATGTGCCAATTAAAGATGATGAAAGATTGTATATTTTTCTTTTAAATGAGCATTGCCTCTTATTATGTGATTAAAAACACATATCTTAACAGCTTGGAACTTTTCAAACACAGCTGGACACATTTTTATGGATTTTTAATGTCATCAAATGTTGAGGACTCAAATGGCACCAGTTATATAGAATAAGCCAGTTACATGCCCTCTACTGGCTGGTGGTGGAACTGCAGTTTGTTAAATACTACCCTCGTGTGGCTGATGCTGGAACTGCAGTTTATTTGTTGAGTTATTCTATGAAACGGGTATCATTTCCACTTTAATAAATCTTTTCCACAGGTATAAAATATTTTAATATTACCTTTAATTTTAATATTACTTATAATTATTCAGACCTGGGAGTGATTCTTGTGCCACCCTGTTATGGACAACATGCACACAATGACCAAAAATACATTAAATCATTTCTCAAAACTGTGTGTTTTCTTGCCAGTAAAGTGTCCTTTATTAGACATTAATATTTGAAAATGTAATTCAAGTTTAAAACAGCTGCACAGATATATATGCTTCATCAGTACCACCCCTTCATAATAAAAAATGTGACAGGATGGTAAATTTCAACATTAATTAGCTGCCAGTTCATTACATGGTAAGCTAGCTGACTCAGCATATCTGATTTCAATCTGAAATATAATTTTGTTTTCTTTAATATTGTTCTTCTTTAAGGAAAAAAAATTTCCTTGGTATATTTTGCGTGACGGGGTGGTGACATCAAGCTTGTCAGACCCCATCCAACTTATAATAACATCAAATATCAGATAATGTGGGCACTTGTCTGCTTTTGAACTTGGCTCCTAGGCTCACATGATGTCATTTTCTGTTTGTGATGCCGTGTAAAATAAGAGTATATTCTTTACTGACTAAACAGTAAGTTTGACGGAAACATAAGTTATACTAAGGGAGACACTCAAGTTGTAATTTTTATAAATGAAAATAATATTTATTCTTTTAGTAAATATAGTTCATAATGTCAAGAAAATCACTCTTATCCTGAAAATAATAAAACATTTGTTTAAAATGAAATATATATTTTTGTTAATATGTCACATGCATATTCCATGTGCCAATTAAAGATGATGAAAGATTGTATATTTTTCTTTTAAATGAGCATTGCCTCTTATTATGTGATTAAAAACACATATCTTAACAGCTTGGAACTTTTCAAACACAGCTGGACACATTTTTATGGATTTTTAATGTCATCAAATGTTGAGGACTCAAATGGCACCAGTTATATAGAATAAGCCAGTTACATGCCCTCTACTGGCTGGTCGTGGAAATGCAGTTTTTTTAAATACTACCCTCTACTGGCTGGTGGTGGAACTGCAGTTTATTAGTTACATGCCCTCTTGTGGCCGATGGTGGAACTGCAGTTTATTTGTTGAGTTATTCTATGAAGCGGGTGTCATTTCCACTTTTTAATAAATCTATTCCACAAGTATAAAATATTTTAATATTACCTTTAATTGTAATATTACTTATAATTATTCAGACCTGGGAGTCATTCTTGTACCACCCTGTTATGGACATTATGCACACAATGACCATCAACACATTAAATCATTTCTAAAATCTGTGTGTTTTCTTAGCAGTAAAGTGTCCTTTATTAGAAATTAATATTTGAAAACGTAATTCAAGTTTAAAACAGCTGCACCTGTATATATGCTTCATCAGTACCACCCCTTCATAATAAAAAATGTGACAGGGTGGTAAATTTCAACATTAATTAGCTGCCAGTTCACTACATGGTAAGCTAGCTGACTCAGCATATCTGATTTCAATCTGAAATATCATTTTGTTTCTTTAATATTGCTCTTCTTAAAGAAAACAAAAGTTTTCTTAATCTATTTGGCGTGACGGGGTGGTGACATCAAGCTTGACTTATGGCTTCATGACATTAATCTGATAACTGAAAGCATGTGTCTGTGGTTTGTTCAAAAAGAAATACAATTTCATTATGAGGATTCTTACCCCCCTCCCCTCTTTCTGTTTCCCTTCAAATGACAGTTGCCAAGAATACCTGAACATAAATGTACAAATGAGCATTTCTGTCTTCAGGTGGATATTGAGAAGCTGGATTACAACCTGCCACTGTTCTTTGACGGATTATCTGAAACTGATCATCCGTTGGAGCTCTTGGCCTGTAAGGGAATCCATGAAATGCTGGAATGCGGAGGGTCCAAGATCCTTCCTGTCATTCCTCATCTGATTCAGCACATCCGCAGTAAGTCTGAGACCTGTCAACTCTTACATTTTACCAAACACACGTAATACATTGCCTCTATCTGTTTTTTTTTTTTTTTTGTTTGTTTGTTTTTTTCTTTTGCATAATTTTACCTTGACTGTGTTTAGGTGTTATTTCTGTAAAAATGGCCCTGCTGTATGACAGCAGAGAGAGTTCAACAGGCTGGAGCATAACACCAGCTTGTCTGTTGTACAGTCAAGTTGATGAAAATTTATTCTTAATTTGCTGATCATTTATCTGTTTGAATGTGTTTTACTAAGCTGCAGTTAGTAGAGCTCTCACGGCCACTATGCCCTGTCTTCATAAACTTTTGCATCATTTTTGCAAACTTCTCTATAATATATTAAATGAAAGGCCGAATATAGCTGACGCGACATACCATCTGAAATGGAATTATTTTAAAAATATACCTATTCAGCAAGCCCCCTCTGTCCTCTACATGCATGTGCTGACTAAACGGTAGTTGGTAACCGTGGCAACAGAAACTCAGACGGCGGGCAGCAGACTCCAGATCAGAGCAGCCTGCAGGCTTATTGAACATGTAGGAAACTATCTGTGGACTTTGACTGTTTGAAACAAAATGTTGCATCATCCTCTGGACACACACAAGCTGTAAGAGCTGAACCCACCTCTGAAATGATTCTGTCACGTAACATAACTGCAGCCAACCAAGCTGCAGGTTCTGTGTCAGAGCCGGTTACCTTGGCAACGCGTCACAACAAAATAGTCCACTCAGCCGCTTCTTATGAAAAACTTATGATTTTACCGTTAAAAAAAACAACATTAACATATTAATAATTTATTTAATATTTTTTATTTCTTAATGGACCATGGTATAAGCGGGATAATGCCCTCCGAGGTGGCCATCATCATAAATTAATGGACTTCGCGGAGGCAACCGGTTCACGCCTCCGCGTCGGTGAATCCACCTTTAACTTGATGAACTGTTAAAAAAGAACACACACACATTAAATAGAATTTCTTTCTTTCTTTTTTAATATCAAAGCATGGACATTCTCTCGTCAACTTCTGTAAAAAACTAACCCACAAAATACCTCTGCTTAGTGTTTCCAAAAAACATTTAAACAGCCTTTCAAATACAAAACGCAAGAAAAATCTAACGAACACTTAAATCACCAATACTTAATATACCATAATAAAGTTACCATAAGTAAAGGTTTTATGGAAAAATAACAAAACCTGTACACCACTTACATTTCCAATTTATTTGCAATGGGTCTATGAAATGAAATAAATATGCTGAAATGTAAACATACATACATTCAGCCGCCAAATGGAACAACTTTGCTTACTACCTCATTTGTAAATGCCTGTGCATGTTAGGTTGTAAGAATTTCACACAGAATTTGTTTCTCCATTTCACTTAGTGTGCAGTGTGAATCCAGGAGACCTGAAGACAAGCAGCATTCAGTCTTTGGCCACAGTTTTTAAGTAAATAGCTCCTTTTTAAACGTAACTATGCCATTCACATCTTATCTTTGTAGAAATGTACAAATAAAGAAATGAACAACCTTTAAAGGGTAAAAATGTCAGATGAAACTCTCCTGCATGACAGTTTTACCTTTAACTGCCAAGGAAAATGGACACACTGCTATCTGGAGCCATTAATGCAGTTCTATTTTACAAAATAAAGTCTAAACAGTGTGATAACAGGACTAGGCCAGGGTGGGCTGTTTAAAAGAAAGCAAAGTTATGAGCTCCATCCTCTCTGCAAAGAACAAGACTTTCCGTTTAGAGAATTCTCCCTAATTGTGGGCAATCACAGCATTTCCAGAACCAAAAACCCTCCACCATGCATGACACGTTGTATGACATTAACATGTTTTCTGTGTTTCACAGAGCAAATGATAACATCCTACAGCTTAGTGAACTTAGTGAACGCTTTGAACAAGCTTCATCTAAAGGTTCCATGTAACTTAGTAAGAGAAATATATCACTTAAGAAAAACTGGTCCTTGTCATTGCTTTAGAAACCCTGGCCTGGCAACAATATGGCTACAGCCATGGCTATGAAGCAACATACTGTGTCCTAGATAATGTCCATAACCTAAACATTGCTCTCAAGGATGTCATTGAACTCAGCACGGAAGTCTGGGAAATGTTCGTAGCAGTCAGGTAGCTGCAGAAACTTTCCACAGGTGCCACCAATTGGCCGTCTAGTGAAATCAGACATGACTATAAACTCCACAGTTACACTGTCTGACACAATCAAATCTGACCCTGTGCAGAATCTCAAAAACCTCCTAAGTTTTTCTTCATCAAGTTCTCCAATATATCTTCTAAGATGATGTTCAAGCTCTTTTTGCTTTGCTGTCAAATCTGCTGGGAATCTCAACATCTTTAACCCCTTCTTAGATGTCGCTTTAAGGTTTGCATACATCATTGTCAGCTGTTCATCATTTAGATTGATCCAAGGTTTTGTGATGTCCTTCCAGCAGCAACAACAAACATTGGCTTCTGCACAAGCTCCTTGTGGGAAATTTCTATTACAATGTCTTTAAGGGTGTCTGCTGAGACCCTTCTTCTGCAAGCATCATTGTCGAGGACCTCCAGAAGCTCATCAGGTTGGACAGAGGAGAAATCTTGTAAAGATGCCGAAGGATCTCTCGCTCTTGGTTGCTTACAAACTGAAGAAAGGCCTCTGTCAAGTCACTGTAAACTTCTCCAAAAAACATCTCCTCCAAAAAGGGGGGCGGAGCTTAATGGGAAGATGGTGGTAATCTTGGTGTCCTCTAAGGAGAATTCTGCCAGTGGCTTTCCAGGTATCAGCCTTGAAATTATGTCTGATGAAGGTACTTTCATTGTTGTCCCCAGTGTGCAGCGATCGTAGAATTCATGCCAAAAAGCAGCCTGACCCACTACCAGCTTCCTCAGTGTTATCTGGGAGTAATCGCCTCACCTCCAGTGGACTGGTCAAAATGTCTGGATCAGAAAATGCTTCAGTCATGTCATTAAAGCAAACAAGTGTATCAGACTGATGAATAAGTGTGTCATCTGGCTCGAACTCAGCCCCTCGGTTTGGACCAAAGACAATTTCAGGGTCAGAGTTATTGGGTTATTTGGTCTGGAAGAAAAATTGTATCCCTGTGAAATCTCTGGTAAGATCAAATGGATCTCTGAAGCAACTTTCTACACATTTCTACTTTATTCTCCACATTTCTACTTTATTCTCTAAGTGATGCAGGAAGAAAATAAATCATCCTCCACATGTTTTTCTCAGTGTGGTCCTAATACTCCGTTGTACTTCTCATAGTTGTTCTCACACTTAAAACCTTCAGATGTAATTTCCCCTCAGATTATCTCTCCTTCACGGTTAAAGAAGATTTTTGTATGTGGTCGGTAATGAATTATTTCTAGCTTTGTACATTATTATTGCTGTTTTAACTCCACCAAATCACTGAATTTTACTGTTTTTAACTTCCAAAGTAGCAGATGTGTATGTTCCTATATCCGACTCTGCAGACAACCCTTATTGCTTTTTTGTAGTATATTTAACGGTTGCAGAGAATCTTGTGTTTCCCCAAAGCTCAACACCATCATTTAAATATGGTACAACCAGTGAACAGTAGGGGAGAGTGGGGTAAGTAGTGCCAGTTTTTACTTAAAGTGCCTTTAAAGCAAGGGGAGTACAATAATGCCTCCAACTAAAATATGTACATATAGTTTAGGATGGTGTGCATCCCTAGGAACAATCACTTTGGATCTTAAACAAACTGTTTGAGAAATACAGCTTTAGAAAAAAAGTGGTGTTGTGGCACAACTTGCCCCTGGAGCGGGTAAGTTGTGCCATTAGAGAGAATAGACTGGGGTAAATTGTGCCGTTGATCATTGAAGCAAAACATTAAAGGCCACTTTTCTGTAACAAAGCCTATACTGTCACATGAACACCTAACTGACTCTTACTCCTCACAGATCCAGCCTACTAGGCCTATAACTTAACATCCTACTTTACATCCTACCTATATCCTACAAAATAAAAAATCCGAAATGAGCACCAAATCATCTGCATTTGAATCTCTTCACAGATTTAAGCTTCTGCTGAACATCCCACTTGTCAATGCTGCAAGGGAATGTGAACTTCTGCTCCTTCTGGCTGTACCACTAAGGTTTTATGGTGTAGGTAGTTTCTTGAGAACATAACCTCCTACCACTGCTATGCAGATGACACTCAGCTTTTCCTTTCTTTCCCACCTCACGACACAACCGTCTCTATGCGAATATCAGCATGCCTTGCTGATATCTCCGCATGAATGAAGGATCGCCACCTTCAGCTAAATCTGTCCAAGACTGAGCTTATTGTCTTTCCAGCCAATCCTTCTTTACTGCCACAGATAAGTGTGCAACTTGACTCAATCACACTTGTGCCTACGTCTTCTACCAGGAATCTTGGTGTCATGGTAGACAACCAGCTGACCTTTAAGGACCACGTTGCCTCGGTTGCTCGATCTTGCCGATTTGCTCTCTACAACATCAGGAGGATCAGACCCTACCTGACTGAACACACGGCCCAGCTCCTGGTTCAGGCTCTGGTCATTTCACGCATTGACTCTTGCAGCTCCTTTCTGGCTGGCCTGCCTGCATGCTCAGTTAAACCTCTGCAGATGATCCAGAACGCAGCAGCACGTCTGGTCTTCAACCAGCCCAAAAGAGCTCATGTCACTCCGCTGCTAATTGCTCTTCACTGGCTTCCAGTTGCAGCACGCATCAAATTCAAAGCTCTGCTTCTGGTTTACAAAACAATAACCCAAACGGCTCCAGTATACCTCCACTCCTTAATCCAGAGCTACGCTCCCTCTGGACAGTTACGCTCTGCCAGTGAAAGACGCCTACTGCTTCCACCACAACGTGGCGCAAAATCAGTAGCTAGACTCTTCTCCTCTGTTGTTTCCCGGTGGTGGAACCATCTACCAAACTCCGTCCGATCCGCAGAGTCCTTATCCACTTTTAAGAGCAAGCTAAAGACTCACTTGTATAAGGAGCATTTCCACACTTAGAATGAGTTCGATTTGTCCAGCTCTTTGGCTCAACCAAGTCCTGAAGAAGCTGTGTGCACTTATGCCCAAGATGATATTGTGTGATGAAATCATGCACTTATGCCCACTTAATTATGACGTCCCATCTTGTTTGAATTCATGCTTGTGTTGTTCTTACTCTCAAATGTAAGTCGCTTTGGATAAAAGTGTCTGCTAAATGACTGTAGAATAGAATAACCTCTAGGGGTGACTCCTTCATCATCCTCTCTAAATGTGAAGATGGGCTTTCCATCAACAGACCTCTTACAACTTTGCTTCAGAAACTTTGCTCTGATCTCGTCACCTTCAACGGTCTCCACCACTACTTCTACTTCCGACTCTCGACGAAGGCAGAACGCTTTTTCTTCTCCTTCCTTCTCCCCACTCTGCCCTGCTACTTGTCCTGTCATTTCTGAGCCTCTCTCTGCATTTCTTTTCCAAAAACTCAAATCTTGAACTATGGATTTGATCAGTTGGTCCCTGAACGCAATCGACCAAATTTATTCGAACCGGAAAACAGGCGTAGGGGAGCCTGCTTGTCCTGGCGGAACATTTTCGGCTGGATATGTGATGGATTCCTGGGCAGTGTGGAAAGTCATGTGCCTGTCGATCCTGTCTGTCGAGGACGCTGAAGACATCTATACATTCGGATTCATGATAACTGGGTTTCTGCTGTTTGGAGCGGGCAGTTTCCTGGCATATGGCAAAATTCGGACACTGTCGGCAGCCACTGGCAAGCTGCCGGATTTCTGTGCCGGTGTGTGTCGAGCTATGAACAATCAGACTTTGGCGTTGCAGGAGCTAAATCGTAAAATGGAGTCTATTCAAGTTCTGGATGGCAAGCTGGTTGCGATTTCGGAGCTTGTACTAAGGTGGACACCGACTTGGAGAAGTTGTGGATGATTGGAGAGTCGCCAGTGGGACCACTGAGAGACTCAAGGCAGACGAAACAGCTCTGGCCTGAAACCAAAAGAATTGCTGTTATCAAATTCGGCTCCCTGTACTGGACTTGGATGGCTGGTTAAAAGTTCCCTGGAATGTTATGTTAACGGATGCTCAGTCCCCCCACCCTCCCCTCACCCTCCTCACGGCGGTGAACTTTTATCTGGATCTGCTCCCATGGATGCCCACTATCATCAGGTGGCAGAGACTGGAGATGGAGAACTGGGACAAGTTCGCATGCTCACTTACTGCACACACACAATCACCACACTCACATACACCACTACAGATGCACCTCCCAGATGATTCACTGCCTTGGTCCCCCCCCTCCCTCCACTCCCGGGCGCCGGGTTGAACTCTACTGTGATGGGAGACCCCTCTCCCCCCCGCCATGTGTTTCTGATGTTGTGAATGTCTGCGTCATGTACTTTATGTACCGAGGAGTGTTTTTTTTGTATCTCAACAATGGGCCCTTAGGCCCAGAGTGGAGATGCCTTTTTTTTCACTCCAGCCGCATCTTATTCCCCTAATGTTACCTTTCCTCCTATATCTAATGAAAAGGAGCGCTGTAGAAACGGCTGCTGCCTCAGTATGCTCGATCCTGTTTGTGTTATATGTTGTTGCTGTCTAGTCTTGGACGGGATGTACTGGAAACACAAATTTCCCTGAGGACCTCCAAAGGGATTAATAAAGTATTATTTCATTTCATTTCAGTCCAACATAGTTATAGGATTTGGTTTTTTACCTGCAAACTTCACAATGACAGTCACCAGCAGACAGATAGGCTGCTTCAGGAACGCCACATGCCAAATGGTAGCGTACTTTAAAGGCATTGAACCAATCAAGTCTAGAAAAGGTTCAAAGTTTATCAGCACATTGTAATTTACATTCAGCTTTGGCTAAGTTGAAGCTATCCACTCCAAATAACCATCCAGTAGCCTATACTTGATCTAACCTGCTTGTTTGTCTCTGGTCCAGCAGGCAGGCATGTCCATGTTATTTCTTTGTGCCAACTCAAAAGCCAGTTGACGGCATTTCATGACACCTATGCCATGAAACATTGCTGCTAGTGTCTTCATGTGGTCAACTGGCTCTTTCTCCATGTTTTCATTGAAGACTTGTTTGGCAACTGTTGTTTTTTCATAGCCTGACTTTTTCATTTTTCCTATTTTGTGTGTTTTTATGGTCATCCTGCAGATTCCTTTCCAACCTGACGTAACTCTTCCCCTGTTTCACCTCTTTCACTGCTCTGTTCAACTCCTCAAGAGGAGCTGAAACCGTGTCTGTCTTACGTTTGTATTTGTGTGCTATGATGGATTTTGGTCTAAAATTAAGAATGCTGCATAGTTTTAGTGATCAAAGGTAAGAATACAATGTACAATTAACAATAAATTCAAATGAAGTAATACATAGTAAATAATAAGAAGATGGGGTAACCCAGGCCCTTTGGCACAAATCACCCCAAGCCCACCATTTTGAAAAAAATTCATCCCCCAGATGTTTGAGCTAGCATGATGCTAACTGTATAGACTCAGGCGCTTACTAAAGTACTAAAACGTGTGTGAACTATTTTCAGAGTTGTGTAGAGGCAAAAAAAAAGTTACTCTGTCAAGGATTGAGGAGTCTGGTTCTGAAGTGAAAAATGATTACAAGTTTATTGAACACAGGATTAAAATATAAAAGAATAGAATTGCAATCCGAGACACTGTTCAGAGGTGTGACAGCACAGAGATCTGAAGAGAATCTGATAAAAAACATACATGCAGCATCTTTTAAGTAGAATGATCAGTCACAACAACATCATGAAATACAAACAGAGATTGTCTGTTCCTCACACAGGATTAGACACTTCAGCAAACCTAATGAGTTGTTTTTCAGTTTCTTGAGCACGTAAACAACCCCAGTGACATTAAGGCAGGATGCCCGGCTGGGTCATCCTGAGGCGCCTGGCTGGTATCAGATAAGTCACACAGGTCACAGCGAACTGTTCTAAAGAATGCACAATAGCAACAGGCTACTCAGTATTAAACTTAATTACCAGAACCAAGGTCCGGCAATTGGGCCCCCACCTCCGCCACCTCTGTCTCCGTCCATGTTCGGAAGACCAGAATGGGCCCCGTGGGACCCGCCACTTCGACCATGGGGCATAAATGAGCAGATTTCAGGCCATCTTTTCTCAGGGTCACCGGGGAGGTTCTGCCGCTTTTGTGAGGGGCTTTGGACTTTTTCTTTTCCTCTGTGGTCTGCGGATCGGGCTGTGGTTCGGCCTTGGGCGGTATCAGTTCAGGGGCAGCAGCTCCCTCCACACTGTAACAAATTTTCCTGTTAAATTACAGTTAACTACTGGCCGCTAGAGTTGCCAGCTTGAAACTGTTAATCTACAGTATACCTACTGTAATCTACAGCAACAGTATATTACTGTAAAAAACATTACAGTACTGTGCTGTACATAAAACAAACATTACAGTATTATACTGTCAGTTCTTTGCCATTATACTGTTATTTTACAGTTCTTACAGTATTCTCCATTAACAACTTATTACTGTAAAACTATATCAAAATCCTACAAAATGTTATCTTTAAAGTGAAAAGTAAAACTATACTACTAATAAATTAAAACAGCCATAAGAAAGAGCTCAGACAAGAGATGGCCTCACAACATTGATATTTATTAAAACTGAACTTTTGTAGTATCCATAAAATCCACAAGCATCATTACTTGACTGTCATATTTTTTCTTGAACTATGACATGGGATTTAGATCACATTACATTTATTAAACTTTGTGTTGTCCTACCTGGGTCAAAATTGATCGAGGCTGGTTTGACTGTTTGCAAACAGAATAGAAATCATCAGCCAATTCAAATCCTCTTCACTTTACTGCTTGTTATTTTTTCCTCTTCCTTCCTCCGTTCACCGAAACATTGAAACAGTTCAGTTAAAGTCACTGCATAGCAGCTAAGAACAAAGTAAAAGCTAACTTCATTACACACATTTCACAACAATAAAAACTAAACATAAACAGGTTTTCAACAACTGTGAGTAAAAAAATTGACCATGGGCACCTGAGACAGTTTGAACTAAATAAACCCCCCACTCAAAGTCCATCAAATTTTTTAGGAGAGTGGCCACATGGGGATTCACCGTTGTTGCCTTTTTGTGGACCAGCTTCCCCGTCCTCTTTGACACCACTTTTCCCTGGCTGGTCTTTCCTCCCCTTTCGGGATTGATCCCAATGAGGCGCCTAAAATGAAATAATAGAGAAATTAATAATATATTAGGTGTGGTAACTAAAAATAATTTCATATGGAAACCCTTTCACATTAACTGAAAAAAGAATTAAGATGCATTTATATGATAATCACCTCAGTGACTCAAAATGATGAGAGGATGAAAATTTGATTTTTTTTTTTAAAACTATCAGTGAGAAATAAGAAAACATTCATGATTGAGGATTACAATAGATCAGCTGCTACAATTAAAACAGAATTTATTTAACTAATTTGAGGCATTAGGAAACATGTCATATTTGGGAAATTTGTTGGCAGTGATTTCTAAGAATTTAGTTCTTCAAAGTTCAAAATGTATCTACTTTTTGAAGACTGTATTTCAGGTCAACTTAAGAAAGGCCTGTTAGAGAGGACAACATTGCTCAATAAGAGCATCACACAGACTGACATGGTCAGTCTGACCAGCCCCATCCTTAAGATGGGTTCCAAAAGGAAGCAGGCTATGGTTTGACTTCCTTTTGGAACTTTACAGTTGTCTCAGTTAGCTTCCGATTTGTCTCTCTCACTGTCTGACTCTGTGTGTGTCTGTTTAACTCAGTCTGTGTGTCTGTTTAACTCAGTGTGTTTCTGTCTGACAGTGTGTTTCTGTCTAACTCAGTGTGTTTCTGTCTAACTCGGTGTGTATCTGTCTGACTCAAGTGTGCATGTTTCTGTCTAACTAGGCCTGTCGTGATAAGCAATAAGTCAATTAATTGAACGATAAGAAATAAGAGCACGATAAGTTTGCGGCCGCCGCGATAACTTTTATTAGTCCCCCCCTTTATACCATAACTGTGTATGACAATAGGTTTCACTATGGAGTATTTCGACCTCAATGCTCTGGTTTGTTGCGGAGTGATCTCTCTGGTGTCATACTTGACTGCAGCATGTGCAGCACGAGCGCGGTAAGGCGCATTTGTTTGCAGGGCTGCCAACACGCAATGGCCATGAGACCTTGCCGCATTAAGTGGCTTCTCACGCCTCTCGCGCTAAAACCTCCGATTTCTCATGCTGAAATATGTAAATAAGTCGAATGGAGAAATAATAGATGCAAGCACCTCCTCTTTTATCATTTCGGCTGCTCCCACATGTAAGCAGAACACACACATCTAGCTTACGACGTCAGTACAAAGCCCCCACTTCCCGGTCTACCGTATAACCCCTGTAATTCCGCAGGCACATTACGCAATAGAGTCAGCCTATATACTAGCGGTATTTGACAAAATACACATTAAGAGCAATGCCGGCTAATCGAGAGGTTTGGGAGGATTCCCAGTGGGCTGCTGCATTACTTTTGGGCCGGCGTCCCAGCTTATGTGAAAAAGAGCACTTTTATTTATTTAGTTTATTGATCTTTTGAAAATGTGTACTTGCATTATTATTATTATATTAGTTGAGAATGGTCTCAAAATGACACATTAGCGCTTTGCGCAATATTATCGTTTATCGCGATAATTTCTGAGAAAATTTATCGTACAGCTAAATTTGTTATCGTGACAGGCCTACTGTCTAACTCTGTGTGTGTCTCTCTGTCTGACTCAGTGTGTCTTTCTTATGATCCCTCTCTGACACACACACGCTCCAGCAGTCTATTGCAGGTGTCTTTTACAAGTAATGTTTTTTTTCAGCTGCCCTTCCCTCACACTCATTAATGTAGGTGCTCCAACATGGCTGCCGCTCTCGGGCGTGGGTGGCTGCATTAGCAGCATTCAAAATTTCTTTAGAAATGTTGTAATTGTAAAATGAATATATAAGCATGGCTTATATTAAATAACAATTCAATATTCCTAAACAAGAGCTGGGAAGAGGGGTAACACATTCAAACAATATTTCTGACACAAAATTTACCTTTGCACAAAACTCCAGGGTCCTTGCAGCTTCTTCTTGGTATTCCAGGTTGAACACGTAGAATGTTGCGAAAACTGCAGCAAGCCCTGAGATGAAGGTTTTTTTGGGTGCCTTCACAGATGACCTGGCTTTCAATGCTGATCATACCAGGGGCCCAATGTGACTCCATCACCAGCAACTGATGCAGACAACAATCATGGAAAAGAAATATGGTGTAAGAGCCCTGGACAAGAAGTTTAAAGAAAAAGTAAACATAATATATATAGTTTTTTACTTTTAACATTACTATTTTGTCTATTTTGTTCCAACTTGGAGTTCCTTTTTTGTTGTTTCACTAGTGTTTTAGGTCAATAATCCAGCAAGCGCGATTGAACTGTGGTGCTAAGAGGAAATTAGGACATAAATGTGTTCAGTATATTCATTGCAATGTCTGTGTATTTTGCAGGATAACACATTAAAGACAGAACATAAAAAGTTCCACCGTTAACACTCAGACTCAATTTGTTCTATATTCCATGTAATGCTGTTTATGATACTTACCCAGTAGAATCAGTCGTGGAGTGGTTGGGAGGGGTCAGGGTTCGCTCTACATCAGCTGCAGTGGCAGACATCTGTAAAACTGAACAGTATTCAATTAAGAATGGAATTCCATGTACAGTCATGGTAGACAGGAGGAATAATGCTAAACAAAACTTACATCAGCAAAGAGTACCAGTCCTCTGTTCTTTCATTGAAGTAGGCCATCAGCATTTGGATGATGTTTTGAGTCAACTCCCCATCTTCAGACTGTACATCTTTGTTCTTTAGTTTTGTCCTTAAATACTTGTCCATTCCCTGGCCACGATTCTTCAATGGATAGCTCCAAGGCATGTAAAATCTGATGTCAGTTAGTAACTCAAAGTGACTGTAGATACCTCTTGGGTAAAAAGGTAGGGCCATAGGATTCTTAAATCTTCAATGGAAGATGCTGGAGTCTGATTGATATGTTACGCTGGAGAACAGAATGTTGTTTTCATGAGGTTTATAACTTCTGCCCTCTCACTACCTTGAATTCCTTCCTGTCTGTAGATGTTTACCATTTGTTGACGCTTCTCGCTCCACTGTCTCACTGGTTTCTTCAGGTGGAGGGTCCGGCTGAAATTGTGTACATCCGTAAGAATCAGTTGGTACTCTGCAGTTGTCCAGACCGTCTTGATATTCTGTGTCGTTTCATTGTCCTGCCCGGTTTACATTCTCGATTTGTGTTTTCACTTGCGAAAGGAGTGATGCAAAACCACCAGCAATGATGAAACCTCCTTTTGTCATATCAGCAAAACTACTGGGGTACTGCTTAACAATGTTTTGGCAGATGGGAAGACATTTGCGTGCGTGTTGGGGTTAAACTCATGTTTCTCATTTCATCCACAAGAATTCGTATCATCTGGCGTCGCTTGTCAGGAGCAGGTCTCTTGCCGTTGGAAATGGCTGACTGAACTTCCTCTGGCATTTTATCCCATGGTATTTCAAAGGTTTCATGCCACTTACTGGATTTGTTGGATGATTGTCTTAGCATGTGTGGAGTACTTGGACTTGATGGTTCTGGAGAGCTTGACAGGGATGGAATGCTGGACAGTGAAGGTGAAGAGTGAGGTATTGGACAAACAGATTGAAGTAGGACTTGTTGAGTCATTGGCAAGATTTGTAGATCGAGTGTGACTGTAGTAGATTCTAGAAACACATGGAAATAAAAACATCACAATTTCAAAATATTTTTCAGATAGTGCATGCAAACAATTATTAAACAATAGAGATTGTGAATATGTATGCTGATTCAATATATTGTTTAGCACAGAGTTAAACTACAGTATAATAATAGAAATTGACTTTGGTAGGATTGTGATAAGGTTTTGAAAGCCCAAAATCACTACTTCATTCTTTGTTTACTCCATGTCAGCTGAGTGTAAAACTGTCATGTTTTTGGACCAAGTACTGCAGCTTTAACTGGACAGGAAAAAAAACTATAATTGATAATACTACTACGCATTTTGAATGCCTCGAGAAGTTTCCTTTGCTGGACAACAGGCAAGAGATCTCTGATTTCATCTTGCTGCACATATTGAGGTCCTCTGTGATTTCTACACCTGAGATCTCAACTGCTGTGATGATCTGTTTTTGAGTATCCTCAGACAAATTAGGCAACGTCTTGAGGATGATGACCTTTATTTCATCACTGATGGATGACATGGATCTAAAATGTTGGAATAGAATGATGAAGAATTAGCAACAACATACCACAAACTGAATACTCAGGCAGTGGGTAGTGATCAAGGAGCTCTGCTTGATTGACCACAGTAGAAGGTCTCTTGCATTGGTGACGTAAGGTAAGCATTAATCTCTGGTTGACGAACAGCCTGATATACCTCAGTGATGAAGTACACTTCTGAATTCTATGAATGACCAGCCTTTTTGATTTTCCCACTACAAGGCCATCATCATTATGACCTATAACAACAAGCATGTTGCTCTTATATGTTGTCCCTTTTACGGTCACATCATGGCTGATGAGGGTATTCAGAGGATCAAAATTAAGATGAGGCAACTGACTGTCTGATCTTATCATTGTAGTCTCCCACAATAAATTCAGTTCCCTTCTGTATCACAACAGATGATTGAAACAGTGTTCCACATTAGAAAAGACTGCAAAGCTGATGTCTTTCGGCAAGGGTTCCACAGAGGTTTTAAAGTTGTGCAACCTTCTTGCACACTGCTTGAAATAGTGTGCTTACTCTCAATCTTAGTGTCCATAGACGGATGAGTGGCCCAAAACTGAACAATAAGTTCTGGATAATGATTGAGATAGTGATGCTTAGGCTTGAGTGGATGATCCGCAAAAGTCTGCCTTCTGATGTGCAAATATTCATCGATCAGAACTCTTAAATATGCGACCTTCCTGTGGAAATGGTTGGAGCACATACCAGCTCCACGATCTTCCTCAGCTGCAAAATCAGTGCCATACCTCACTCTCTCCAGGGCTTTTTATTTTATCACCAATTAATAATGGTAACAATCTAAGGAAACACCTCCATTCTGAACTGCATGTCCAGAGAGCTTTCCAACCCCAGGGTTCACCTCACAAGGTTTGTTGTTGGCATCATTACTAGATATTTAAACTGGTTTTATACGCCGATTTAGTTCAACATAAGTAAACTCTTTTTCCTTTGAAACCAGGTAGTTGAGATACAATGCTAAATCTGCAGAGACAATGCCCTCAAAAAGTCATGGCCAATACACGAGGGTAATCCAGGCTGACAACATGAAAATATGCCAGTTGATTGAAAACTGAGTCAAATTTAACACCAAAACAGCCCCTTAGCTTCACATTATGACTCGCAGCCTCAGTGTTTTCATGATATGATTGTGGTGTGCGGTCAGGGCCCTTAGCCAGAGGATCTGCCTGAAATGCTTCCGATCAATCTCACAATATCTGCAAAAATGTGAGCTCTTGCTAAAATTTTCAGTGAAGCCCCCAATGTTGTGTGAACCCAAATTGTCTCCTGCTATAGCACACAAGGTTCCTTTGTAGAGCTGGCCATCCGGCAGAGTGACGCCATTCAGCTCAAGTTCCTTCAAGTCTTTCACAAGAGAGCCAAACACTAGATCCTGTCCAAAATATTTATAGTCTTGCTCTCTACAAAGTAGCACAAGTTGCATGTGATCAATATTTGATCTGTGGTGGGGAAAAATATTTGCAAGGGTCAGATATACAGCTAAAATCTTGTGTTTTTTCCTCCCGGACCCAAGGGGGTTTACAACTTCAAAAGAGTCCTGATACAGGATTACACCCAGAGCAGTGTGATCAAGCAGCAAGTTCTTTTTAATGTTTGTACCATCCCACACATCCTGTAAAATTGTATCAGGTTGGTTTATGGTTTTTGCCTGCTGCATTTGCTCCCTTACTGACTCTGAGGTCAAAAGAGACTCAATAGTGTTTTTCACAGGTACATATTGTCCAAAACATTCTCTGCCTGACTCATTCTGGCCAAAATAAATCGGCACTGGCTCCACATAATTTAAGTTACTTTTGAAAAAAGATTTTCTTTTATGGTCAGTTTTCAGTGTATGGGTATTGCTAGCCCTGTGGAGATCCTCGTGTTTCAGTGTATCTATGACAGTGTTTATGTCAGCTTCAGAAAGTCCAAGTGATGTCAACTTATCATTAAGCTTGGAAAGCAGGTGAGACTGATTGATGTCATGTATTTCCTGATAATGCTCAATTATTGTTTGAATTGTGGAGGATGGAAGGAGCAATTTTGCTTGTAGTTTCAAATAAAACAAGGCCAAATGTCTGACAAATTCACTTTCATCTGCTTTTTCAGGGTAGACCTCCATGTCTTCATCACTGGACTGACTAGGATTCTCAACCAGTGTATCACAGCCCTCATCATTCTGATTACTGATGCTGCTTGTAGTTGCTATGGAGTCATCTAGAATATTTTCAGTGTAATTTTTATGCTTTCTGGAGACATGTGATGTGAATGTTGATTTAACTGTAAATTTTTTGTCACATTGTCTGAAAGGGCAGGGAACTGTCTTGCCACCAGTAATATGGCTTTTCAGGTGCAAGAGGAGACCCCTGATATCATCACACTTTGTACTACAGAAGTCCACATGACATGTTAAATCTCCTGCATTATCCAGTTTAGTTACATTCTTTACATATTTATGGCGGTGAGTGTGAGAGCGAAAGGCTGAAAACTTTGAAAAAGTTCTTGTGCACTGAGGGAAACCACACGTGAAAGATGCACTGGGCAGACAACTATGAGTCCGCATGTGCCTGACATGAGCAAATGTGTTCCTGCAGGCCTTACCACATATATTACAAGTTATCATGTTATCGTTTACCCTACAGACCTTCACAAAAAAATTATTTCACTTACACTTAATATTTAAAATGCTCTTTCAAGAAAAAAGTCATTCCCCAACAACTTGTTAACCGTTAGCTATATTACACTAAGTCCACTTTGAAGCTGCCTTAAGCTTTTTGCATCAACCTTTATAACGGTGTCTCCCTATAAACTCCTTTAAATCGTTTTACATGTAGAATACCGCAACAAATTGTAAAACTGAACCTTGTAGCAATCACAAAGAATGACCGACCAGCTCAAGCTAGCAACGTGCTTCAACAGAAAGTTTAACTTTTATCCGCAGTTGCTAAAAGAGTGAATAGCATGCTAGCTTACAACAGGTAAATGCTAATCCAACAAAAAAATCACATAATATCGTATTCTCACTTTAGCAAGATGATATTTACCTTTTTAACAAAGCCTTGGGAGGAGGGTTGATGACGGAACGCTGCTCACTTGATGAGAAGAGGGAAAGCGTGTCACGTGAAGTGTTCCGTCCAGCTTGGTGCTCTCAGTTTAACAATCCGGATGAAACGTAATTCCTCTCTTCTTGTTAGTGTTTCCTCAATCTTGAATAAACACACTGATGTGTAGACCTATTTTAAATTCACTTAATTTTCTAATTTTGTTCAGATGTCTAACTGAACGGACCAAAAAACATGTCTCAACCGAAAAAGAAAAGAAATATATATTATACTGTAGGATTATGGTGGCTTGCTGTAAAAAAAAAAATAAAAATACTGCTCTGTACTGTAATAGTTTCCAGAAGCTTGCCATTAATATTTTGTCTCTTAAAGACGTCAGAAATTACAGTATTCAACTGTATTAATGGAGAACAGTATACTACTGTTGAAAATATCCAGTATTTTTACAGCAATTTGTTACAGTGCAGGGATGGATCGTCATCGTGGTCCGCAGGAGGAGGTGGTGGGACTGGGGTAGGCAGTCCAAGTCTGGGTCCGGAGAGGCTCCCAGCATCGTCAGGTCTGGGCACGGGAATGAGGTGTTCTGGCCCCTCAGGCCCGATGGTGGACATGCAGGTAGAAAGGGATACAATGAGTTAGTTTTCAGCTGAGAAAAATTAGACACAGCAACAGAGGTTGTCGTCCGCTTATCATGGCTGTTGTCAGGTCGGTGCAGGTCAGTCTGTGGAGGGTCAGTAAGTTTTGGAAGAACCCTGGCGTTCTGTTTTCTCTGTCGACGCTCACATTCTGCGAGCCAGTTTGTTAAACCCGCCTGATGTTTTTCTAAGCGGTCCCAATCTGAGACCTTCACCCGTTTCTGTGATTTTAATTTGTCCCTCATCTTATCTAATCCTTCTTTAGTTATTTTTAGTGCCGCCGGGCTCAAAGAGCCTTCGGCTGGAAAAATACCATTCTGAAACCACTCCGCACACACCTCCACACACATTTTCCCATACTTACGTTCCATGAACTCAAAGAGTTCACCGCGGGGCGTCGCCGGTGTTTTGGAGCCTACATTACCCATGTTTACACTTAAGCACGGGGAGGAATATTCCCACACCTTAGACTACAGACGTCTCTGTAGAATACGGAATAATGGCTAATCCGTCCGCCCTATCTCACTGCTTTCCAGCGAGAGACCCACTCACACCCTTGTGAAGGGATTTTTACCTGCCCAGATCTCCTAATGAGACCTTCAGGCCCGCTTCTAGTCTACAGAGCTCCCAAAATCCCTTGTGAAGGGATTTTAACCTGCCCAGATCTCCTAATGAGACTTCCAGGCCTGCTCCTAGTAAGCGGAGCTCCCAAAACCCCCGGCTGCCCGTCTTCCTACTTTTCTAAAAAGGGAGAGATGTGTGTGTGCGTGAGAGCAAACTAAAATCCTAGAGTAATTTCTCACTCACCAGACTTCCTTGACAGGATGGAAGATGTTCGAGGTCCTGGCGGGCCAGTAAGGAGATCCACGAGGAGTCCCCCAGAAACAGAGGCTGAGATGTACTCAGGTTGATCAGACACCCGTCGTAAAACCCGAAACTGACCACGCAGGAGCACTTCTGACACCAGGTTGTAGAGGCAAAAAGTTACTCTGTCAAGGATTGAGGAGTCTGGTTCTGAAGTGAAAATGATTACAAGTTTATTGAACACAGGATTAAAATATAAAAGAATAGAATTGCAATCCGAGACACTGTTCAGAGGTCTGACAGCACAGAGATCTGAAGAGAATCTGATAAGAAACATACATGCAGCATCTTAGTTAGTTAGTTAGTTAGTTAGACAACTTTATTAGTCCCACCAGGGGCAATTAGTTTGAGCAGCATCATAACATGACATAAAAAAACCACATACAGTACATGAAGGACACAAAAAGAGAAGAGCTTGGTGATCAATAAATATATAAAAAAAAAAAAAAAAAAAAAAAAAAAAACTACAGAGAATTTAAAAGTTAAACCGCAGATGGGATAAAAGACTTTGCATAACGGTTTGTTTTACAATATGGTAAAACATAACGACGTCCTGAAGGCAACAAGGAGAACTCATTTTTTAAGGCATGACCTGATGAAGACAAGATGACATTCGCTTTCTGGACAATCTGATTATTACAGAACGAAGCCAGGTCCCTCTGCTGCACTCCTATGATTTTAGAGCAGGTTTTCACGATGCGATTGAGACTATTCTTGTCTTTGAGAGTGAGACAGTTATACCAGCAGATAAATGAAAAACACAGGAGGTTCTCTATAAAGGCCTGATAGAACCTACACAAAATGCTGGGATTAACTGAGAACGAATTCAGTTTCCTTAAGAGGTAGATTCTTTGTTGTGCCCGTTTC